>NC_080786.1:23895281-24195281 GCF_028018385.1 Neofelis nebulosa
TTCAAAGCAAGAATCATCACACCTTAATTTTTCGGATGAGGAAAACAAAGCTGGAATAGGTTAAGACTTGACCCCAAGGTTGCACAGCTACTCTGACTCTAAAATGCATGCTCTGGACCAGACATCGGCAGACCATAGCCCACGGGGCAAATACTGCCCACCACCACTTATTCCTATAAATTCATTTTTTTTGGAGCACAGCCAAGCCCATCCATTTCCATACTGTCTATGGCCGCTTTCCCACTACAATGGCAGAGTTGAGAGACTGTATGGCCCATAAAGCCTACAAAATTTACAATCTAGACATTTACAGAAAAAGTTTGCTGACCCCTGCTCTAGACAGGACAAGGGCTTTTATACAGACACTCATGGAATCCCCTTAGGATAAATTCTCTAAAATTACAAGTGTCTATGTTTAGCTATATATCTTTTCTAAGGAAAGGGTCCATGGCTTTCATCAGATTCTCAAAAGAATTTACGGGCTTTAAAAAAAATTTAGGATCTCAATGGAGCCAGAAGATGTTTTAGAACAGTGATTACCATGTGTGTGGTCCCCACACCAGCAGCCGAGAACATGCTGGGGAGTTGGGAACTTCCACCTGAGAATTTGTTCAAAATGTAAATTTCTACTAAATTAGAAATCCTGGTGATGGGGCCCAGCAATCTGTGTTTTAACAAGTCTCCCATGAGGTTCTGAAGCTTGCCTAAGTACGAGGCCCTCTAAACTCACATTGAAAAGGCAAAAATCACAAAACCAAAGTCAGAAACACTGAATGCCACCACATCAGAATCCTTTGGCTTAACCATAATATTTTGTATTTTATGGAGACAGAGAAGGGGGGGAATGGCTTATTTAAACAGATACTTGAAGTTGTCATCTCATCCATTGGCTAGGACTGTCACTGTGGCTTTTAAAACTGAACATTCAAGTTCATCCGAGATTTGAAATTAAAGAACATTTCAGCATTTGGCTTTCTTGCCTTTCAACATTGGACTCTCATTTAAGCTGTTCAGACTGATTGTTAATGGCCGACTAGGGTAAACCCCTCTGCAGACGCCACACTGTGAAAAACATACTAGAGACCACCATCTGGCCCATTCTTTTTTAGTGACACAAGTGACAAAATGGTCAAACATAAAAATTCACTGCCTTGGAACTAGAATTTTCCTCCAACAAACTAGCTAGCTGTGGCAAGTGCGCCCATCCCAGCCACCGTCCACACACACATTCCTGGTCCAGACGTGTGATGACTCCACCTCATGGCTCCTCGAACCTTGCCTCTGGCTCTTCTCTCAACCATTTGTTCACTGCAGAGCTATTTTGTTCTGGCTTCGAAATCACTACCATTACTTTAGACAAGAAAATACAGTAGTCGGTGTTGTTGTTTCAGATTACAGTTTTACAGGAAAACACAGTTATTCGGGAGGCTCTGTCATTTTCCTTTTCTATTTTTTCTTTTAATTCTTAGGGCTGCCTGATCAGAGCGGCTTTCTCTTTTATGTGCTCAGGCCATTTGGGGGAAGCCTTGCCCTTGGTTTGGATGAACTCATCCAGAGAGATATCTACCTACGGATGAATGTGAAGTTAACCAGCTGCCCAGTTCAACCATAACTTCACAGCATTGTCTTCCAGCTCAGAGCCCCATGCAGGCTTTTTCATAGTCTATACCCCTCCTGCAGTGATTCCAGAAGTTTCACATAAACCTATCCTACACCTGCATAATTTAATAATTATTATATCAATATTTAATTACCCTCCACCTGCATAATTTAAATCAATTTTTTTGCTTGTTTTCTCCATTTGGAGCTCAGGGTGTATGAAGCAGGTGTGCTGATGTTGAATGTGGCATTTTCTGGAAGATTCCCTCTACAGCATTAACGAGACCTCTCTGCCTGGAAGCAGAAGGGAAGCATTGTGTGTGGCTAATTAGTGCAGGTAACCCTGGTCTGGTAAGGACCCTTCTGGTGGTTCAGCGGGATTTGGTCTGTACTTGCCCACAAGCAGCTGGAGAAAGTACACCGCTCCACTGATTCCTTTCATTTCCTCAGTAGCTTCCTACGTTCTCTGTTTACTCACTCCTTTGGCACAGTTTTCTTCAGAAACCCGCGAAAATCAGTACTCTTGACAAGACTCCATGGCTACCAAATTCCTTCTTATTAGAGGAATAATAGCAGCAGATGACAACAGTAGCAAATAGTGCCGGGCACTGTTGTAAGTGCCTCCCCTAAGTTAACTCATGGGCTCTTCAGGACAACACTGTGAGGATTTGAGCACCATCCCCATGTCACAAGATGAGAAAACTAGACTTAGAGAGGTTAGTTAATTTGCCCAAGCTCCCACAATGAGCAAATAGTGAAGCTGGGATTTGAACCTGAGCAGCCTGGCTCCAGAGTTCACGTTCATAACCACTAGACTCTCCTGCCTCCAAAGAAGACTTGTCTGTTCTTCGGCTGTATAGGCAATAGCCTCCCCCTGAATGTGACAGTGAGCTCTCCAGGGGGGTTCCAAGAGCCACCCGCGACAGGGGCTGAGGTGGTTGTTGAACTTGTCCATTTTTAGTCCTTTCTCCAGCTTTACTGAATCACAGTCTCTGTGCTGGGGCCCAAGGAATCTGCATGAGTAGCCAGCTTTAAGGAGAGTTCGTGCCCATCGAAATTTTAGAATCACTAATCAATCCCTGGGAACTGAGTTTTGCCAGCCATTACCTAGACCCACGTTACTCCTCTGTTTCCAGTGTTTACAAATTCTCCTTCTCTTTGAAACCTTCCCACTGCACAGGCATAAAACCACATGTTGGAAGCCCCAATTGTGCTGTGGTTTGAAGTGTGCCCCAAATGCTCCATCCCATAGCATTCCATATCTCGGGGCACTCAGAATGTCGTGACTCAAGAGCTCAGAGGCTTTGGCCCCTCCGAGGGGTATTCCTGAGAGGGGCCTTGGGCCATCCTTAGCTAATATCAGTAGTTTGTGTAGAGTCACAGGCTTTGGAAGGGGGAGAGAAGAGAGGCACCAAGAGAAAGGAGAGAGATGACAAAGGCAAACATACACATAGCTCATTTTATTCACAGATTGGCACACGAGCTATGTCACTCCAGGCAGGAGCAGCTCTCCATTTCTGGGAGTCAACGACTACAGGAAAGAATTTCTATGCCTGCAACAAGGTGGAAAGAAAAAAAAAAAAAGGTCCCTTTTTTCTTTTAGAAAAATTAGAATGAGGTATGGCTTGCTCTTGTCTACAGACCCACTTCTAACATTTGAAGGCCTTGGAATAAGAGTACAAATAGAAGCCCATGTACCAAATGCTCAAATATTTAAAAGTTATAGATCAAATGAACAAACCATTCAGTCCAATGTGTTTTATTTTCTTGCCTGACAAATACACCTTCATAATGACCTGGAAGGCTATGCTTGGATTTAGAATCCTCCAGATCCTCAGAGCTCTGTGTTAGAACGTGGAGGTGGGGAGGAAACTGGTTTCTGGATTCTAATCCATAGCTGGCGTCCTCATTTCTTCCTACCCCTTGGATTTATCTCCACTTTGGCCAGCATGCACAACTATGGGCACAAGAGTTTGCAGGTGCAAGTTCTGTCCACACGGCAAGCAAATACGCATCCCGCGGCCACCCCTTAGGACTAAGGGTGCACAGATCAGTGAGACAGTTCATCTTCGGGAAAAGAAACCTAGGGAAGGGGTCCACCCGGTCCTAGAAGTGGGCTCAGGTGTGTTTGGGATGAAAAATCTAAGACCTCCAAATCCTAATACATGAAGAGTAGTCTGGAAGGTGGGTCATGGGGTGTGAGCGAGCACCACCTTTTGGGCCCTGCAGACCCTTTGCCCTGTAGTGAAGGGACAGCCCGGGGGGGCCCAGAGTGGGCCAAATGCGTTCCCTGCCAGCAGGATTAGCCTCGTGTGGGACATTGTTAGAAATACAGACCCTCAGTACCCACCACAGAACCACTGAGTCAGAAACTCAGGAGGGCGAACCCAGGAATCTGAGTTTTCGCAAGCCCCCCTCACTTATGGTGCATGCCAAAATGTGAGGCTCACTGCTCTGATTAAGTACAGGGCTCAGGGCAATGCCACCCTGCCCCCTTGCCTAGGTCTAAGGACAATACTACTTATTCGTATTTTTTCTTCTTTCCTTTGGGCTCTGGCCACAGGCTCCATGAACATTTTCCCCAGCTGCTTCATCCTCCTGAAATATTATCTGAAACTCATCTCACCTGCGGCATTTTCCTCTCACCTGTACCCCCATTAGCACTACATACCTCTCCACAGCCCAGTGTTCCAATGATTTGTGTAGTTATTTTGCTCCTTTATATGGCAAGGAACTGACTTTTTTTTTTTTTAGTGTTTATTCATTTATTTTTGAGAGAGAGAACACAAGCAGAGGAAGGGCAGAGAGAGGGAGACAGAGAATCCCTAGCAGGCTCTATGCTGCCAGTGTAGAGCCCAACACAGGGCTCGAACCCACAAACCGTGAGTTCATGACCTGAGCCAAAACCAAGAGTCAGATGCTTAACCCACTGGGCTACCCAGGTGCCCCAGAAACTGACTTTTCCATCTTTGGGTGTGTATCCCAAGGCCTTGAAGAGACCACACATGGCATAAACACCCATTGATTGCAGTCACAGAAAGGAGAGAGAAATAGATCAGGAAAAACAAGAACAAAGAAGAGGCTCAAGCAAAAAGGAAAGAACATTCCCATTACCCCAGAATCTTCTTCCCTCCCCCCTTCCCACCTATCGCTGCTTATGCCACAAGGAGGACTTGCCTCTCGGGCTGTGCCACTTTCAAGCCAGGTGACCTTCACCAAGTTACCAGACCTCCCTGAACCTATCCCCCCACTTTGAAAAAGTGAGACGTGGAAAGTCTGGACTTAGGTGACATTTATGAAAGCATTGGCTACACAACAAGGGCTCAGATCCTTCCTTAGGACCCAGAATTGCAATTGCATGTTGAGGACACAGGGAGCACGTGCAAACAGAGTTCGGCAGTTTAAGCTGCCACAGCTCCATTTAGCAAGAGGAGTGGTCTCTTGGGGCTCAGAAGCTGTGGATATTATGTCAGCGGAGTTTGGGTCCAGGGGCAGATTCAGATTTCATGAGCCCTAAAGCTTGTACAGTTTGGGGGACTCATTAAGAAAAAGAATACCTTACTTTTGCAGGTTTTACAGAAATCTAGAACCACGTGAACCCATTGCTAGGGCCTTCCCCAGTGTTGGAAGGGGGTCTGTGCTGGTGAGAGGCCCAAGACCTAAGCTTCTTTCATTTTCTGGTATTTCCATCTCTGGTCCAGTCTCAATGCAAAGTTTTCTCCCAACTATGAAGCAGATAACATATCATACAGCTTGGTAGTTAGGTTTGAACATCAATAAATAAAGTTAAAGGTGGCCCAGATCATTTTTTTTTTTTAATCTTCCCTTTGGTCTTGCGTCAATAGAGCGTTCCCTTTTCTTTGTTCTAGAAAATTCTGTACGTGAATGAACCCCTTTTTCTTCACCAGTCTCCCGTCAGAGCATATCACTGCACTCACTCGTCACCCTTGCTTGGCTCACCATAATCTCTTTAAGATTCTGCCCAAACTTGCCCCATGCCTGGGACTGTAGAAGTGGCTCAGAACCAGGAACCCCGTGTTCTGTTTTCCTACCAGCCAGGGACTCACTGAACTCCTGGGGCAAATTGCAGAGGCTCTGGATCTTGATTTCTCACTCTGTAAAATGGGGTGGCATGCTGGGCATTTCCCTTATACCCCCCATCTCTAGACATCCTATGAGCTGACAGGGGATGAGAGATGAATGAGGTCATGTTTTTTAAAGGCTTGACACTCTTGAGTGGGAATGCAATGTTTAATTACAAGAAAGATGTATTCTTGGGCTAAGAGTTCATTCCTTTATTATTATTTTTGTTAACAAAGATTCTGGGAGCAAGGTTAGCTAGAACCTGCACGTGCCCCCTCAGCACTCAAGGCCTGAGAAATGTTTATCTTAGAAGAACACACTGAAGTGTGGTTAGAACAAGGGAAGGAATAAAAAGGAAAGTGAGATCGTTATCAGATTTACTGAGGGGATCCTAACAAGAGAAAACAGAGAAATACAGAAGCAAGAGTTTAAACTTGAACATTTACAGAAATGTGCCACCCTGCCCTGGCCTTGCCCTTTATTAATTCAAACTGGGATTATGATATTCTCTGACATCCACAGCTTAAAGAAGCTGAGCCCCAGGGAAGCAGGGTCACTCATGAGGGACACCATAGCTCATTGGCAGCAGAGATGGGATGAGACTCTAGTATCTCCACTCCCCCTGGAGAGTTCTTTCCACTACACCACACTGACTATAGAGAACAACTCAGCTTGAGAGAAAAGTCTACTAATATGCCAACGTATTAATTTCCAGTATATATAGTGCTGGCATTATTAGAAATTTTCGGGGTGCCTGGGTGGCTCAGTCGGCTAAGTGTCTGACTTTGACTCAGGTCATGATTTCACGGCTCATGGGTTCGAGCCCTGTGTTAGGCTCTGTGCTGACAGCTCAGAGCCTAGAGCCTGCTTCAGATTCTGTGTCTCCTCTCTCTCTGCCCCTTCCCTGCTCATGCTCGCTCTCTCTCTCTCTCCCTCTCTCTCAAAAACAAACATAAAAATTTTTTTTAACTGTGAGACTTCTGAGGTCTGTTTTCAATCAAATTTATTTGTAACTAACAGCAGTCTTCATACAAGCTGCTAGTAACTCATTAAACTACAGAACATTGTGCTTAGGCTGTCCTCTAGGACTTGACGGTCTTAGTTGAGGAAACAGACCCTAGGCACACCAAAAATTGACAAAAAACCCAGATGGGATTAAGATTCAGCCATGAAGAGTCCTGGGAGACGCTGGAGGAATTTGGGAGTACAGCCATCCTGGAGTCTGGAGGACGTGCGGCTTCAGCTAGATGTGAAGAACTAGTGAACTCAGAGACAGGACCTGAGAATGCGTAGCCAGCATAAAGAACTTTGTGGGCAAAGATTTTAAGACAGGAACTGTAGGATATAGGAACAGCGGATTCACCAGTCTGGCTAGATTGGAGATCTGGTGTACAGAAAATAGTACGCAAGGGTGGTAAGAGTTTGGGGCCAGATTGGGAAGACAAAATTAAATTTGAACAAAGGAAGAAGACACTATCTTGGAAGTAAAAGAAGTCATGGAAATTTTGGTAATGACATGATGAAAATGTTGGAATTAACCTGGCACGTTGTACTATAAGGATTCTTTTATTTTTTTAATATTTATTTATTTTTAGAGAGAGAGAGAGTGAGCAGGGGAGGGGCAGAGAGAGGAGAAAGAGAATCCCAAGCAAGCTCATGCTGTCAGGGCAGAGACCAACGTGGGCTCGATCCCACAAACCATGAGATCAAAATCAAGAGTCGGACGCTTAACCGCCTGAGCCACCCAGGCGCCCCCTACGATAAGGATTCCAGGGCAAAAGACTAGCGGGAGAGAGATTAGCTGGGAAGTTTTTCAGGTACGGAGTGATCTCGAACAGATTAAACGTGCCCCTCGCCCTCATTTGTATTATTCATTGAAGCAGAGCTTTTCTTCAGGGATAGGGGAGAAGGAAGCTTCGACCCCATCGTAAAGACCAGCACAGCGGCATGCCCATCAGTCGGGAGTCATATTCACAGGAAAGTTTAAAGGCTGTGCAGTTTGGAAGGGCTGCCCCCTCGAATATTCTTCTCAGGCACTGTTAGTGTCCAAGGGAGAAGCTAAAATTGTCACAACAGTCCTGACAATGAGGGAACTAGAGTCAGAATTAGCACCACTCAAAGTGTGGCCCCAGCCTCCAGCCCCCAATCTCCCCAACACTAACTGCTGCCTCCAGGCAGAGCCAAGAGGAAATCCACAGCCACAGAGGCTGTTTGTTCGAACCCGGCTGGCAGTTCACCGGGGCCAGCCGCACTCCTTGCACAACCACAACTGTCGGTTGAAAAGAGGAGGAAGGACACCTGGGGGCTTCAGCCTTAAAATAAGATCTGGGAGCCCTTACAACAAACCACCCTCTGGGCAAGCTGCCTCTCATTATGTTTGCATTCCTCCTGGCTTTGGACTTCCACACCTCTGCGGCTAGTGAAGTAAATGCTTGAGCAGAATATGCTTTAACGGAATGTTTTATCTTTATTATACGGTGTGTGCACATGCACACAAGAGCAGGGTACCCAGGACTTACACAGAAAGACTAATGAAAATGCCAATTAGTATCTGTAGCAGGCACAAACATTGCTCAAATTCAGGTCAGCCTCTGAATAAACCGAGACATCGTTTGTGTCTTGCCTAAAATGTTGGTCTTTTCACCCACCGAACTTTTGCTTATGCGAGTGCCTCCCTGCATTCTCCTCTCAATCTACTGAAGTACTCTTGTCTTTCACATTCCTTCTCTGTCAGCCTCCTCCTCCAAACCTTCCCCAGAGCATGTCAGCCCGCATGGCACCTCCATAATATTGCTAAGTTAACCCCCATAATATTAAGTTCTTGCTGTATGGCCAACACTTTGCAGATGTCAGAAAAAACAGGTGCCTACCCTCAAGGAACTCACTCTCCATAAGAAGAAATGAATGCATGAAGAGCTGGCCCCAGGAAAATGGGACCAGTGACCTAACAAGGCACGCATATTAAACATTAGCCTTAGTGCCTGCCAAGCGCCTTTGCTAAGGGAGCAGCTCAGGCTGCTGTGTTCGTACCATATGATGCCCCTGTTCTCCAGATGCAGCTGATGGACCAGTGAAGGACAATAAAGCCAAGGATTCCCAGTAGGCAGGCTTCAGCAGCCTACGAAGTAGCTGGGCTTAAAACAGTTGGTTCACACAGAGCTGAGCCAATCAAATCCCCATTCTTGAGAATTTAAAATAGAAAACATGGCGAGAACATGGCAACAATGAGCAGGAGTAGAAGATGAAAGGTTGTGAGGTAGGAGGAGGGCAAAACGAATATGATGGGCCTCAGCGAGCCCTGTAACAACCACACTGGTCGTTAATATTTATTGAGTGCCTACTAAGTGTTATTATTCTCATTTCATAGCTGAGGAAGCTAAGACTTGGATGAAGTAATTCACTTGCTTTGGGTCTCAATTCAAATATACTTCTCTTACAGAGACCACCACCCGGCCCTCCTCATCCACCCTATTCATGTCCTTTCCCACCTTGATGCTCAAAGTGTTACCCATGGACCAGCAGCAGCATCAATTGGGAGCTTATCAGAAATGCATCATCTTGGCCCCACCCCAGATCTATTGAATTATAAACTTCATTTCAACAAGATCCTCAGATGATTTGTTTTCCACATTAAAGTTTGAGAAGCACTTCACATTGGTTTATGTTACTTGTCTGTAATTTTTATTATACTTTACAGCCATTTTGAATATGGTCCTGAGTATGTAATTTTTTAAACAAGATTATAGGTTCCATAAGGGCTTGGGTTTTGTTTGAACTTGACCACTTCACCTCTTTATCCTCAGAACTTCAAACATAGGATAGGCATTTCAAAAATATCATTTGAATGAACAAATGAGTGAAAGATTTTGCCCAAGTTCTCACAGCTAATACACTGTTGAAATCGCCCCTTGGAACCCCAAAACCCAATAGGTGGCTTCCTATTTGAAGCACCCATTCCTCCAGTTTCTGAGAGGGCTGGAGGCTGATGGCAATGAACTGAGACCCTCCCTAGAAATTGCCCTCAGCAGCCTCATCCATGACCACACCCCCTGCCCAGGGCCAGCCTGCACCCAAGAACTAGTGGATGGGAGCATACAAATTATCAACCCCTCCTCCTTCAATTCGGGGAAACTCAGAAGGGCCATCCCAGCTCCAGAGCTCCCCGCTGGGAGCTGAGGCCTTTGTGGTGCAGGCTTTGTGTCCAACTTCTCCCTCTGCCCAGTCCTGTTTCTGTCCCTCTCAGGAATCAATCCTAAAGGCATTTCTCCCCCGATCCACTTTTCTGTCTTCAGAACTCCACCTCGCAGTGTGTTTCCTGGAGAATCCAACCTGAGACCAACCGACCATGGGAAGAGGTGGGGTCACATTGGTGGTGGGCTCTTCAGATAAGATCCAAGAGCTCCTACCAAGGAGCTGCCTTGGATTATTTCTGGATCCCAGGAGGGTCAGTTCTTCCTCCCCGGAGCTCCCATGACCCCCTGGAAATGAGCCTCTATTCCTGCAATGAAAGTGACCATGCCTGGGAGGTTTGAGGAGGAGTCCATGTAAGTTCAGAGGAAGTGTGAATGATTTTAATGCAAGGGATAAGAGAGACTTCTAACTGTGTGAGTATTGCATCCAATACAAGATTTCAAAGTCCAGCAGCAGTATAACATAATAAGTGGAAGACACGAAGTAGACATGTAATAAATACTTAACTGTGCATAAAGTACCAGAAACAAACATCTAAATATCAAAACTGAAGTCTAAGGAAAGTGAATGTTTTTCTCCTACTGAAGTCATGAATTAGCCTTTGCATTTTAGCCATAAAGTGTACAATACACTCAAATTGTAATCTCAGCATTGAAAAGTGGGTGAATTGGCCTCAAATAATATTCAAGAGGGTTTTTGTGACTGAAGTACTTAAAGGACCCACAAGTTTATCCCATTCAATAGTCCTGAAGGCAGAGCTCCAGAGAAAAAGAAAACAGTGAAACAAGATTGGTTTCTCAATAATGGCCCAATTTCAGCCACCTATCAGTTGGATGCGTTTGTTATCTCACCAGTCTTGGAGACACAGCAGGGCTTCCTGTTATCCCCCTACCTAAAATAACTAAAACTCGAAAAAACTACATAAAACACAGGTCTCAAAACATTGGACATCAGATCACAAAGGACAATAATCCCTGAAAGACAGAAAATAAATAAGGTGAGCCCTACAATTGCTTCAGATTTCTACCTGAGGAAAATTTCTAGGCCATGGTATAGGGAGGGGAACTTCAGGGAGAGCCCCGTGGTCTGAGTCGAGGAGACTGGGAGTCTAGGGAGGCTAGGGCAGCTACAATTTATAGGGCAGGCAATCTGAGAGGAGAGCTCTGTACAGGGAGAGAACCTCAGCGATCTACAGAGCGTCCCTCTCAAGCATGCAGCTGAGGGCCAACCAGTGCACATGTGTCCAGAGATTAAGAGGAAATAGTGCCCATTAGCAGGCAAAAATTAACCCTATGTGAAACACAGCTCTGATCCCACCTAGCAAAGCTCAAAAGCCAGACTTGGAAGGGTAAAACTGGTTCTTAAATAACTTAACCATGTCTCAGCACAAAGCTCAGTGATACAGAATTACAAAACTATCCAGCACCCAACAAGATAATATTCACAATGGCTGGCATCAAATTAAAAATTACCAGGCACACAAAGAAGCAGAAAATGCAACCCATCTGGGTCAATTGAAACTGACCCAGAATGACACAGATGATAGAATTAGTAGACAAGGACATTAAAACAGATACTATAACTGTATTCCAGATATTCAAGAAGCTAGAGAAAAGACTGGACATGTTAAACTGGGGCATGGAAGGCATTTTGTAAACAATCAAACTTCTAGAAATGAAATACAGTGGGCTGAAGTCTGCAGTAAGAATCCTCAAAAGTCATTGTGCTCTTCGCAGAGAAATTAAAAGCTCAGCCATTATTCCTCTCTTTAACGCTTCCATCCTGGAGGAGAGACCTATAGGACTGCCATTTGGGGCCCTGTTCAGCAATGGGGACCCTTCTGGCTTCCTATAAAGGTTGCTGTTTAGGACTGTATGAAGCGAGACCAGCTGCCACCAAGGGGCAGCAGCTCTCTTCCCAAGCAGAGCAAGGGATAAGAGGCCAGGGGACATGAGTTCCCATCCCCTGTGTCCCTCAAGCAGCTTGAGGGACTTCAGGCAAGCTAGTTATCCTCTCTGAACCCCAGTTCTTTAATCTGTAAGATAAGAATGATGATGATAATAATAATACTCACTTTGTAAGATTCTGGAGGCAATTCAGTTGCATTAAATGCATCTAAAAGTTCTTTGTAATGTCCACATATTTGTAATTACTTTCGCATACCACAAAAGCCAGGAGATATGTATCAGCATCTGTGGGTATGTCACATGTTCTTCCTCAACCCCCAACCCAACCCCCAGGAATCTCTTAATCATCTTTATCTTTTTATTGCCATGCCTCTGACATTCCTTGGGGCTTCTTAGTTCATAGTAAATAAGATAAGAGTAAGACATTATTTGAACAACTAAGAATGGGAGAGACATTTTAAAAGCTTGCCATTCTAGTTCTCCATGTTGTATAACAAACCACTTTGAACTTCATGGTGTAAAACAACAACCCTTTTTATTATGCTCCCCAGTTCTGTGGGTAGGATTTGGACGGCACTTGGCGGGAATGCCTCGTTGCTGTTCCACTGCAACTGGGGCCCTAGCTGAGCACGCTGGAATTGCTGCAGGCTAATACCATCTGAAAACTTCTCTCACATATCTGCACCCGATCTGGGATGACTTGAAAGCTGGGTTCAGCTGAAACTATTGTCCCCATTCTGTAGACATGGGCTTCTCATAGCATGTCTGAGTTCTAAGAAGGATCATCCAGAGAGAGCACCTAGAGAGGAAATAGTGTACAAGAACCAAGTGAAAGGCATGGCCTCTGTATCCTAGTCTTGATAGTCTACCCATGGTGGAAGCACTTACAAACCCTCCCAGATTCAAGGAGAGGGGACATAGACCCCTTCTCAATGGGAAAAGTAGCAAAATATTTGGGACCATATTTTAAAAGTGCCACCCTTGATGCCTAAATTCTGCATAGGAGAAGTAACAATAAGGCTTATCCAAGTATTCAGGACAAATGATGGTCAATGGAGCCATCTTTCCCTAGCTTAATCGAGCCCAAGAAAACCCTATCTTCAATAGTCCATCTCTCTGGATTATCTGGATCATCACGTACATCAATCACTTTGCACTGTCACTGAGAATTGCAAATGTAGTGTAGAGGCTACCATGGAAATTAGGTCTGGTGTGTTAGAAGCACAAAATTCAAACCATCCTACAAAATTATTAACAGAATAGAACTAATTTCAGAGTTGCCCTCTAAGCTTAATTCAAATAACCTTAGGAAGAAAGAAAGAAAGAAAGAAAGAAAGAAAGAAAGAAAGAAAGAAAGAAAGAAAGAAAGAAAGAAAGAAAGAAAGAAAGAAGAAAGAAAAGAAAAGAAAAGAAAAGAAAAGAAAAGAAAAGAAAAGAAAAGAAAAGAAAAGAAAAAGAGAAAACAAAATCTGTTTTCTTCTTGAAGCACATAAAAATCTCAGAAAATTTTAACTGATAGTATGTTTGTATTAGAATCCCTAGTTTTCAGGGGTTACTCCAAAGAAAGTCAAAGCTAATAAAAGCATGTGTTATAATAAGTGCCATGAGTAAACACAGGCCTGCTTCTGCAGGTATTAGGTCCGATATTTTTCAAGTTTTATGTAAAAAATTGACAAGCCCGGTCTGAATCAGAAGGACCTGAGCTCAATATTTATTGTAGCATAGATGGGATGTGTTAGGATGGAAAGGTGTCCAGAAAAGTTAGCACAAGAGCTTGAGAAAAATTCTGCCATCGGAAACATGCCAACGTCACCACAGAAAGTTGAGCTCTGGCAAGCTGATGGAGCTCTCATGAGCTGGGATGCTGGTGTCTGGAAGCCCCGTTCCTTGGTTTGGTTTGAACAAAAACACAGTCCTTGATTTAGAGAGAAAAGCAGAATCACCAAAACTGACATCCCTTATGAAAAGAAAAGACATGATTCCAGGACCCAGCATGGTGGGAGAAGTGGCCACACACTGCCTCTTTCAGCAAAGAAGAATCAGTAACACCTTCCGATTTTTTAAAAATTTTTTATGTTTATTTATTTATGAATTAGTGTGAGTGAGGAAGGGGCAGAGAGAGAGTGAGACCCAGAATCCAAAGCAGGCTCCAGGCTCTGAGCCATCAGCACAGAGCCCGACACAGGAGTCAAACCCACAAACCGTGAGATCATGACCTGAGCCAAAGCAGGACGCTCAATCCACTGAGCCACCCAGGCACTCCCCACCCCTAATTTTTTGTTTACAAGTGAAATGTGCATGAAGACCAGTGACTTAGAAAGGCAATGTGGTGGTTGAAAATGAACAAATCTATCCCAATTTGAATTGTAATTCTCTACTTCTCTAGCGGAGTGGCCTTGGACACTTACCTTATCTCCCTCAAGCTTTAGTATCCTCATCTATAATATAGGAAAATAATCAGATAAGCTCTCTCAGCGTTACTGACAATGTATATAAAAATTTAACATAGTATAATTCATTAAAAATGCATCCTTAAGTCTGTTTTTATCATTTTATTTATTTTCTTATAGTTTATATTAGTTTCATTTTGCAAACATGAATGCATATTACAGAAACTTTGAAAATTAGAGAAACATACACAGAAAAACAAGTCACCCATAATCCTGCCACCCAGAGCAAGTTGTGTTAACATTTTAGGATATTTCATTTAGTCTTTCTGCCATGCATTATCTCTCTCTGAGATCTCACTGAGGATATAATTTTGCATGCTGTATTTTTCCCTTCTCATTCCAGAATCAGTATTTTCTATGTAGCTAAAAATCCTTTCCAAACATTCCTTTGAATGGCTGTATAGTCTTCCATTATATATTTGTAGGACTTGCTTAACTGTAAAACAGATTTCTCTAGAATAACGACAAAAAAGGATCCATTCTTTTCTTTGGGAGCGAAGACACTGGGAATCACCTGCATGGCAGGGGCGATTTGTGCTGCCTGCACGCTTAGAACGATGATAGTACTACAGTTTTGAGGCATAAAAACATTACCAAATATGGTTCTACATCTGCCCACTTGAGGAATGTAGTGCTAGTCACTAGTCCAGTTTTCCAGATTTCCAAGTGTAAATTCTTGCATAATTGCCTCAAAAATGTCACAGGCCTGTGACTTTCACAAAGGAATTATTTCCATTTTCTGATTTCCACTTGCATATCTCTTATCACTTCTACTTCTGAAAAGTCTTTTTTTGAAATGTGTAAGAAGGCATGGTTGCTGTGGTTAAAAATTGCCTTCCTGCCCATCACAAATAAGGCTATTTTCTTCTCTTTCGTAAGTGTTCTGAGAAATCAGCAGGTAATTAAGGGCAGATCTTTATTAATAAATACCAGACATACACAAATGAAGCTAGAAAGCAGCGCAGATATATTCCTGCTTGCACCATGCAGTTGTTGGATGGGCCAGCTTTCCGACTAACAATTTTAAAATCTTTTAATTGTCCATCTTTGTTTTGGCCATTCTTGCCTAAACATTTGATGCTCCTTAGAAGTGCCTCCTGCGTGTGTTATTAAAGCTTCTCGCGCTCCAGTTTGGGGTATGTCTCCTTCCACAGGCCACCCAGACCAAACAGAAAATGCCTTGAAATGCAAACAGTCCCTGAATTATGACACCTATTACTTTTTATTAGTAGCAAAAACAAAAAGAAGCAAGGAACAATTCTATTTATGCAGAGCAGTTAGAACATAAATAATAATAAAATGCTGAAACTATAAAACTACTTACACAATATTAATTTAATTCTAATAAAAAGTAGGTTTAGGTATTGCCTCCATGAGAGCAAATGTGGTGCAGTTTCTGCTTTCATCCAATATTTATACCCAAAAAACATTTTGGTTTAGGAAATAAAGTAGTGATAAAAAATTACAGTCTTTGAATATTGGGCTTTGACTAGTCCCCTGCTGCCCTTTATTGTATGTTTCAGTAAAATACAGTACATCTTGCTGTTTTATTTCATTGTTTGTGGCCCGTGCAAAATCCTATTGTCCAGCTGCCCAGCGTAAATGAACAACAAATCAGAAGAACCAGAGAGACACTTTAACTGATTAAACTGAGTCTGGAATTTTCCTTTTACTGCTAAATTATCACCTTATTGCAATTATTTTTACACATTGTGATCATTTTTATACATTGTGATTATTTCTGCAAAATTCAGGGTCATGCCAGTCAGGGGGCTTAGGCTACTGCACTCCATCTTCAAATCTCAAATCTCAAGTCCAGTAAAGAGTTCAGCTTTCAAATTCTAAAGTTGTATCTTTTCTCCCTAAAGTTATTGAAATCAGCTTATTAGTGTAACTTAAGTAGACAGCCCCCCCCCTTTTTTTTTTCTGTTTTAACTCCAGGCTCATAACTTGACTTTTTTGTAAAGTTATTTGGACTAAGGAAATTTGTCATCAATTGAAGTAATATTATTTTGTCACAAACAAAATGAAAGACAAAATAGAATGAAGATACGATTCATAGTGTACCCACAGAGTGATTTAGAGATAGATAAATAGACATAATGCATGTGAGGAATTGCAGAAAATATTAGAGCAATCAGGTTTGCAATATAAAAATTAACACATGAAAACACTTTTGCTACATTTAAGGATCTTTAAAGGTACCTGATAAAACAGAATACATACCATCTGAAAATGAAAGAAAAATGATGTTTCAGCCAAAATCAGAGATACTTCTTTATCAAGGCCAGGTGTATACAGACAGAAAAACAGAGCTGCAACGTATGGATGCACGGATTGTGCACTGCACAACTCCTGGGGGAGCCATTCACACAGACTGCAATGAAAATGCGGTCTTGATTAAATCTCAGTAATTTGGGGATTTCTATTCAGGAATGTGTAATTTCAAGGAAGTAATAATTGGCCATTTTTAGGAGCTAAAATAAAAAAAAAATTGTTGCTGAGTCAAGGTAAATTGACAGATATGTATTAAGTCCATTACCATGGGCATTATTGGCAACAAAGAAAAAAAAAATTCTGCATTAGAGAAGGCCACCTACAGTTGAGTTGCAGGGGAATTTTTAAGGTATATAAGAAAGCAATTTTGAAATGCTTCCGGAGCATTTACTACCAACTGGCAATTAACATGCTGTCACAGGTGGTCACATTTCCAGACATAAAAGCGGACCTGGCCAGAGCTCCCTCTGCCTCATTACCCTGGAGTAGCCATTCAGTACACTTTAAAGTAATAAAATGACATTTCTTTTCAAAAATTATACTCCTCAACTTCGTCACCAATTCATACTCAGCCCTTTTCACCTGACATTTGAATGAATAAGGTTCAAGTGTATCTCGGCCTGGGGTGGGGGAGAGTCAGGAGTGGGGGGTCAACTCACATATTTAATTCTAATTCTAACAGATATACTAGAAGAAGGTAAAAATCCAGAGAGCAAACCAATGCGGATGGCAAGCTTTTACTTATAGGTGCTATCGCTACTGAGTTTATCAGGGTCTCTTCTTATTTAAACATACATGTGTGTGTATGCGTGTGTCTGGTCTGGTCAGCCGCTATTTTTGGGCAAATATTAAAGACGTTTAAATGATTAAGCCTCAAGTGATATACTTATGTTAATATATGCTGAAGAAGGACTTTTGATTCTTCTCTTTAATTACTTTGGTTTCCTTGGACTGAACAAACTTGCCTTGACCACAGCTGAGGCCAACGGTTCAATTATACATTAGGGTCAACTCGAGATATACCTTGTGGCAGGTCCAAATCGTTCTTCACATACCCTCAATCAAGGCTGACTGGTGAGCACATGGTTTACACACACAGCCAGGAAAATCCAGTCCCCAGTTTGTGTATACACAAGCAGGCATTCAGATATTTGATCCATCACCTTGCATTCAAAGTACGAATTCCTCTCATGGTGAGGGATATGGCCATTATATCTCAATTTTTTTAAAAAAGGTAAGAATTCCTCTGCAGAAAAAGAAACCCCTCCGCTGGTGTATCTGTGGCATGGGAAACTGCTGAATTCTCAGAGTGCTGAGGTGCAGACAAATGATTAACACGTCTCCATAAATCACTGCAGATTTAAGATTTAAATACATACTAAAAATGGCAGGGACTCTTGGGTCTTCTATTTATAAATGTGGTCCTTCTTTTCCTTTTGCTTCTCCTCCACCCCCTCCCCCTTTGGATCAAAGAGAGAATTCCAACCCTGCTGCAAAACAATGGTAAATGTTTGCATTGCTGAAATTCACGCTGGTGCCATAAGTGGATTTAAGGCGGACTGGGCTCTATAAACAAAATAAAAAGATGGCATCCAAATGAAAATATGTAGAAAAGATACTGGGGGAAAAATGCTTCAGAGAAGCAGTCTGGTTAGTTGTAAAATGACTTTAAATTAGGCTTTAAAAAGGATTGCTAAATCTTGACACATATATGAGCAGCTTATTATCATGCAATTGTGCGGTAGTTGCTTGATCTTGTTACTGATTCGTCACATATGAATAAATGATTAATTACCAGAAAGGCTAAAACAGAGTAGAGAGAGAGTACTGAAGCTCACCCTGAAAGAGGGTTTAAACACGTTTATTGCCCTTTAAGTGCATTTCATTAAGGCCAATTAAGGACTTTCATGTCTTATTAGAAAAATGAAGTAGATTTATGAGGTTTTCGTAGGTTGTAAATGCTGGGGCTAGCAGATACAAAACCGAGCAGAAATGGTAGTTAAGAGCTAAGAAAATATATACAAATGCTCCCAGAAAGCAAATATTTAATGGCAGTAAAAAGCCGGTTCAACACGAAGGCGATCTTTAAATAAAAGAAAGGGCATAATTTTTATTTCCTGTCGTCGACTCACTATAAACTTCAGGATCTGCACATGGGGAGCGTTTCTGTCTGCAGCTGGGAAACCTAATTCTGGGTGGGGAAAAAGCACAGCCCACCCTAAAATGGCCTGACAGTCCCTGAATTCTTTGTCAGAGCAAAAGTATACACCAATAAAAATGCTCTTTGAATCCCAGGGTGAGAAACACATTCTTGAAAGAAGGAAAGCTCAGAAGTCAATCCAGAGCTGACATGGTTGTTAATAAACAAACAGCAAGCAAAATTCACTGGCGGTGGTTAGAGCCACCCGCCTAACTTCCCACTTTTCCGGTCCCGTCAGATGGCATCAGAACATTAGCCCTACCAAATGGTTATTATACACCCTGGATTTCCTTGATTCGTTTTCCAGGAAAATTACCATGACAGGTTAGCAAGCATTTTCTGTGGCCCTTTGGGACTGATTATCATCCCCACAACCATTCTAGCCATGGGTTGATCTATTTACTCAACGTATAAGCAGCTTCTTTACTTTCTCTCTCTCTCTCTCTCTCTCTCTCTCTCTCTCTCTCTCACACACACACACACACACACACACACACACCACTTAATATTTTCTCAGGAGACTAGTGTAGCTTTGTCAAATGCAGGAACGTGCATTTATGAATGTTTGGTAAAATG
Organism: Neofelis nebulosa; assembly: GCF_028018385.1. Classification (NCBI taxonomy): domain Eukaryota; kingdom Metazoa; phylum Chordata; class Mammalia; order Carnivora; family Felidae; genus Neofelis; species Neofelis nebulosa. Next base: position 23,914,565 of record NC_080786.1, read on the forward strand.
CACATTTTTACCTTGCACATCATTATGGGAAGCTTCAACTGTTTATCACATACCGTCTTGGATAAATAATTTAAAACCATATGAAACTTCTTCAAGAAAATATCAACTGAAGATGTACAGTCACAACTTTTTAAGCTCAAATCTCTCCTCCTTTTTAAAAAAAAATGAATATTGGCAAGTCAGTAGATTACGTCTTCTTGATTTTTTAAAAAATTCAAGAGAAGTGCCATACAGCACATGAAAGATGTCCAAAACTCACCAACAGTTTTGCAGCACACGCATATTACTTTAAAATAAACGCCTCGGTTTTGCTTGTTGAAAACCCATTTGCCACCACAGAAAAGACTGAATGTGGAATTTTAGCACTTCTTCAAGAGCACTGGCAAATTTTTCTGCTGAGAACCTTTAAAATGGTATTACTAGAAGATATAACAGAAGGAAATCAGATTAACTGTGCTGTTTTAGAAGAAAAGATGAAGAGGTGGTCGATGATACTTACAAAGGTGGAACTTGCGAAACTGAAGGCAAAGTTCTATAGTCTCCATTCCCTCCAACGAGTAACAACGAACACGCAGACAGCAAAATATTAATTTCAATGTCCTTAGTGTAACTCTATTTTGTTCTGTGAATTTGATTTTCCAAACAAATAATGGCCTGGACAGAGACCTAAAGCAACTAGCCATGTATCTGTTCAGACTCTGCAAAGAATTTTATTGAACCGAAATGTGATGAGCATCTGTCCTTGGTGATTTATTCCAAACAGCGGAGATGTTATAAAATGAACACATTGCATCTCCTGCTATAAAAGAGAAACAAAATGATCTTTTAGTTAATATCCAATCAAACTTCAAGACACCTTATGGAACACAAGGATTTCATGGGATCATTTCATTCCATTGCACCTTTCTCCAGAACACTAAAATGGGATTAACTTAAGAATTTCTAAAATGCAGAGCTAAATGTGTATAACTGGTTGGGTTTTGTTGTTTTTTTTTTTTTCCAGATCAACAGATGCCACTTAATTTTTATTTTTATTTTGACAACCCAAAATGTAGGCCCAGGCTAGGGTGCTAATTACCAATAAGTTCTTATTAAAGAACCAAGAGTGCTTTTTCAGAAAGTTCAATACCAATTTGGGCCTCGGGGTCACTGAGTTACAAACAGGAGTAGATCCTTTTCAAGTTCGGGATTGGATACATTTTGTCAGGCACAATAGACTATTTCTGGGAGAATTGCTGCTAAAAAGGAAAAAAAAAAGACTTTGGGTTTAAAAGCCTCCAAAGATTTCTAGCATGTGAGTTTCATCCACAAAAGAATTTTCAGATGGCTTCGGTACAGATGAATCCCGTGGAATAAGCACAGGGACGTTTAAAATTACAACTTGCACCCCCAAATATTTCCACAATAATGCAGTTTGAGATTGTCAAATAAAAACAATACAAGTTTTATCTAACCTATTGATTTTAAAGTAGCTCATTAAAATGAGGGAATTAAACTTTCACATGATAAGGTAATTTTTGCTTATATCCAGCTCAGAAAAAAACAAGTCTCAAATTATTAGAGTTTAGAACAAAATGAGATTTTAATATTAGGAAAAGAGAATGGTTTCTATTGAATCATAGAACTGAATCTGCCATCACGAAGAGCAGGGATGAGATAAGGGAGGGTTTCACCCATTCAAGCAGAGCTGGACAATTTCAAACCCAACGTGGACTGATTTCTCTTTAAATTTGGCAGGTTGGTTGTCCATAAATCTTCGTTGTTAATGAACAAGCTGCCAAGCCTTCCCCTTTTCCTTCAGGCTGTTCAAATTCTAATGAAATCCTATCCATAGAATTTCACTGGGTATGCTTGGTATACCTCAACCTACGGTCGGGTGAAGCCTCGTGGTGCCATCTTGGGGTAAATAGTTTTGCAATAGAGGGGTGACTTTAAGGAAACAGGCATAAATGTGATCAGTCCTTGTAAAATTCAGACTGGCTTTGCAAAAAACTCTAGCCCCATTTTATGGCAACTACGAGTATTTCAACGTAAAGATCTGTGGACTGAGAGCAAAGATCACAAACTACCAGCCTAAGGCTACATTTTAACCATAATTTGTTTTAGTGGGGCACTGAGTGTTTGTTTGTTTGTTTGAAGTTTATTTATTCTGAGAGAGAGAGAGCATGAGCAGGGGAGAGGCAGAGAGAGAGGGAGACAGAGAATCCCAAGCAGGCTCTACACTGTGAGCACAGAGATCGATGTGGGGCTCAAACTCACGAACCATGAGATCATGACCTGAACCGAAATGGAGTTTTCTGTTTAACCGACTGAGCCAGCAAGGTGCCCCAACTCAATGTTTTTAAAACTATTTTTAGAACTGTTTTTAAGCCAATATTTAAAAATCAGGAGATTTGATGAGGTGTCTGGGCTCTTTTGAAAAACTGGAATATCTAAAACATTGGGCCCCAGTTCCCTATGGCAATGGTCAGCTGCAACAGAGTGTGTGTTCTTTCTCTAGCAACCAACCACCCCTCCAGTCCGATTGTCTTATTACTGCCTGCTCCTCACGTACGTCTAGCCTTTGAGTTTGGACAGTAGACTCATACCTCTGATCCCTATCTCCATATTACTTGAAATCCTTAAAAATATTATAAATAACTGTTAACCAGAAATAAATGAGAGATCCCTTATTTAAGGACTGTGACTTACTTAAAAGAGTACACTTATCATGATGAGCACTGGGTGATGTATAGAATTGTTGAATCACTATACTGTACACGTGAAACTAATGGAACACTGTATATTAACTATACTAGAATTAAAATTAAAAACTTAATTTAAAAAGTTGATTACAAAAAGAAAATTCTGGATAATTTTTCAAAAAAATTTGTAATGTTTATTTATTATTGAGAGAGAGAAAGAGAGACAGTGCCAGTGCGGGAGGAACAGAGAGCAAGGGAAACACAGAACCCAAAGCAGTCTCCAGGCTCTGAGCCGTCAGCACAGAGCCTGACACGAGGCTCAAACTCATGAGCCATGAGATCATGACTTGAGCCATAGTCAGACCCTCAGCCAACTGAGCCACCCAGGCACCCCATAAAATTCTGGATATTAACTCATCATATTTTTAATCCCTTATACCAGAAATCAACAAACTGTGGCCCATGCATGGGTCAAATCCTGCCACCAAATAGTTTGATTGGAATACAGCTACATTCATTTGTTTGCATATTTTCTATGGCTGCTTTACACTACAATTCTGAGAGACCACACATATAACCTGTGAAGCCTAAATATTTACTATATGGCCTTTTACAGAGAAAGTATACCAATCCCCACTCCCTTATACTATAGATTTGGAGATGGGCTCCAATTTCTAAAGCCTACAAATGATAGTAAGCTTCACTTAATGACTATTACTCCTTCCCAACGCGCTTTACATTTGCTAAGATCACCTACCTCAATCTGGGGTGCTGGAGTCGTTCAGTTGGTTAAGCATCCAACTTCAGTTTAGGTCATGATCTTACACGTTCAAGCCCTGCATCAAGCTATGTGCTGACAACACAGAGCCTACTTGGGATTCTCTCTCTCCCTCTCTCTCTGACCCTCCCCTGCTCTTTATCAAAATAAATTATAAGCTTTTAATAATAATAATAATAATAATAATAATAATAATAATAATAATAGTTTGTTTTCTAGGTTAGCATGGCCACTGTTCCAAATTTGGAAAGTGTTCTTTTAAAAGAATTATTTCCTCAGTACCTATACAGCTAAGCCTTCAAATTTCCTTTGTTGGCCCCCTCAGGAGATGCCAATTTTGATAGTAATTTATTAACTGGCTATATCTTGGCTTAACTCTCTAAAATAATACATTCAGGGGAATAAACCTGAAGTCTATCATGCCCACTGCTTCATTTAACAAATATTTTATCATCACATGCTCTGTCTGGCATCATGTTATATGTAGCTCTGAGGCTCTCAAGAACACAGATTGTTCTGCCTCATTAAAAGCAGGTAAGTCAAGGGGGGCCTGGGTGGCTCAGCCAGCTATTCACCCGACTTTGGCTCAGGTCATGATCTCATGGTTAGTGAGTCTGAGCCCCACATCAGACTTTGTGCTGACGGCTCAGAGCCTGGAGCCTGTTTCAGATTCTGTGCCTCCCTCTCTCTCTGCCCCTACCCCACTCATGCTCTCTCTCTCTCTCTCTCTCTCAAAAATAAAAAAATTAAAAGTCTTAAAAATAATTAAAAATAAATTAAAAAATTTTTAAAAAGCTGGTAAGTCAATGAATACGAGGGTCAAGCGATGAGATAAAAATGACATAGATCTGTAGATTGATGGGTGGTATTCTTCCTGCTCCAACCTACAAAAATCTTAACACTGAACAACATCTATTTTGGTCTTACTCCATGACATACACAGTACCATGAATTTGCCATCTAACATTCACAAAAATGCCATGAGCTAGGTGCCGTTATCTTCTCATTTTATGAGGAACAAACTGAGATTTAAAGAGGTTTAGGAGGGGCACCTGGGTGGCTCAGTCGTTTAAGTGTCCCGATTTCTGCTCAGGTCATGAGCTCACAGCTCATGAGATTGAGCCCTATGTAGGGCTCTGTGCTGACAGCAAGGAGCCTGCTTGGGATTCTCTCTCTCCTCTCTCTCTTCCCCTCCCCCACTTGCACATAGATACTTCCTCTCTCTCTCTCAAAATAAAATAAATAAACATTGGGGGAAAAAAAGAGGTTGAGGAATTTACTCAACGTCATGAAGCTAATAAAGAATGGAACTGAGACTAGAACTCAGGTCTGTCTGACACCAAAGACCTAGCTTCCATTGAGATTTCATGAAGATGGAAAGAGGCATTGGGACAGCTTCTTTTCCAGCTGCAGAAATCCAGCAGTAAATAATCATTCAGCTCGACAGGATTACAGGTTTCAGTGTTCAGTCAAAGGTTGCTCAAATACCCAAAAGATCATTTAGATACTGTACTGTGAAAAGCAAGGTGCCTTCTATTTAGCTGTAATTCATCCTTCCTTTTGAATGGTATCTATAATTCCCATGAACAAGAGTCAGTCAGAAGCAGGGCAAATACCTAAAGAGTCTAGAACAAATGTCAGATGCCTCTCAGATCTACAAAGATATTCTAGAGGTGAGTGTTCCTGAATTGTGTCCTTGTATATTTAGCTTCCCTTGTAGTTGGTGAACTTCTTAAGTTGATTTACATTTCTTAGGTAAGCTTGAGATCTTCTCTTCTCAGGGCACTATTCATGAGCTCCATGAAGTAAAGTAAGACTTACTGACTGATCCACCTACTGCCACCCCCTCACCAGCAAGATGTGATCCAATGTTCCTAACCCAGTGGGAACCCAATTCAATGTCTATTTGCTGATGAATGCCATAATTATACTACCTCCTGTAAGCTGGAGAACCCACCTCCCTTTTGTCAAGTCCAAAGTCCCTGGATAAGGGAAAGAAATCATCTCTGACAGTCAAGGACAATGGCATGTGTAGGAACAGAAAGTCAAAGGAACTGAAAAAGAACGAAGAGGCTTCAGGAATTTCTCAAGTTCCTGAGTTTTAAGGGGTTGTTTTTGTTTTCTCTTTAACATCGTTTCAGAACCTTTCCTATCATTAAGAAGAAAATAAAGGTTTGTGTCTAAAATATAAGCTTATGTATTTTCTTTTTCATCTTTCTACCAAAGAAGAATGTTCCCATTCCATGAGATTTCATGCTAACAGTGGCCAGCAATTTGAGAGAAAACCCCCTTTTTAGTGGCGAAGGCACATCGTCTAAGCAGGCACCTGGGGAGGAATGTGTCATAAAGGCACATTCCTCATAATCAAGGATAATTCAAAAGGGAAACAGTGACCGAACATCCATGGGAGCCAACAGAAGCCTAATCCTGAGCCCAGCGCTGCAGACGGGGACACAGGCTGCTGCAAAGCCAGGGCAGATGCCAGGGAAGGGACCAGCCACAAACCGAACAGAAGTCCAGTCCAGAGCTTGGCATCTGGGTTCTTCAGCTGCCAGCCTCGCCTCGTGAGTAGCCACAATGTCTGGCTCCTGTGCAGAAAACAACAGAGGATGAGGCTAAAGAGGTCCATGCTCTGTCCTGCCAGCAACAGGATGAGGCAGTGCCAAGAGAAGGCTGCAGTGCCACACGGGTGCCAATGTGCCTTGGAACGGCTTCTACATTTTCTAAAGGGACAACAGAATTCCTGCAAAAAGAAAAGACCAGATCCAATACTCAGAACCATTTCTCCCATTTTCCCTTTTCAACAAAAAAAAATGCTCTTCCTGTCCACAGTCCATTTTTTTCACAAGGCTAATGTGGCCAGGTCCCTTTCTACTTCTCTCCTACATCCCATAGCACATCAGAACCAAGCCGACAGTGTGTTTCACACACGCTACTAAACTTCTAGGTTCAATTTCCCTGTCATTTGCCTTTACCCAGTTTCCAGAAGAAATTGTCAATAGAATGGGGTGGGGGATGTAGAACGTACTGGGGTAGCCTGAGGTACCATCTTGGTTATGAGTCGAGTGAGCCATTCTGACCCTGGGGATTTGTAGGAGGCTTTCAAAGATCCAGTGATCTTTTTGTAAGGAAGTTTTTCTATGATTATTCAACTTGGGAAATTATAAGGAAACAGGAGCAGTAAAATGTCCAAAGAAGTGAAATATGCCACCTAGACTCCATGATTTCTTGAAACATTAGAAATCAGAAAAAGGTGAGGGGCACCCTTTGTCCATCCATGTTAGATGTCCATTTTCATTAAAAGAAGAAAATAAAGAGGCCAGTGGAGGATTCAGAGACCCTTTCTGTCCCACCCAAATGAGTGCTCAGACTTGTCAACCTGAAAAACTCTATCTAGCACAGAATATTTTTGGTAAGAAAATGCAAAATCTCTTGTCATCATAGGGAAGATGTTGATTTTGTCACTTCATTCCGGGCCTCACAGAAGATGAGTGAATTTGAGAGTATAATAAGCAAGACTTTTCATATGAAAATCAAGGACATTTTATTTACTGGTGGGGATGTTACCAGGCTCTCATTTTCCTTTTTAAAAATCTAGTTTAATAGATACTAAGGTCAAACATTAAATCTTCTTAACTATTCTTACATGGCCTCTTGTATATTCATGTTTCTTTGGTGGAATAGCTGAATGATTGATAAATAAGACATAGGGACAAGCGCTCAACATCCTAAAATGCAACTCTTACAAAATTCTTGAGAAACACAAAGCTTCCCTACCATGTACCAAATGGCATACCACTCTGTTCTCTCCTTTTACCGTTCCCTTCCCGTCAATGGTACTTGTGCACAGTGCAAAGATTATTTGTCTTTCTCAGGCTTTCCCCACCCACCATCTGTTCAAGGCTCAGTTTAAGTAAGTTATGAAACTTTCATAGACCTTTTTTTTCTTTTCCTCTGGTTCTTCCATCATTCATGGCCTCTACCATAGAGCTCAGCATCTGATTACATTGCCTTGTAATTCAGTAGTCTCATGTAAAGATTACATATACGATGGTGGTCTCCTGGGAGGAAGGGGTCATGATTTCTAGTTTCCTTTTATCTTCCAAAACATCTGGCCCAGGGCTGGGCTCTTGATAACAAGGAAATTTTGATAACTTGAAATTTTAGGAAAGATTACTTGCTTTTCAAATTTAACTTTATCTCTAGATGGATTTCTTTCTCTACAGAGATCATAAAAAATAAAGCTTTTGACAAGAGAAGCTTTACAACTCTGCCACAAATTAATAATTTATTGGGAATTAATATCATGTATGGGGTGCTGACTATGTATACAGAAAGCTGGGGTTCAAATTAGAGTAACCTGCATTCAAAGGAGCTTACATTTAGAGGCCAGGATCACAATTACAACTGCTTATGACTTGGCCCCGCCTACTTACTATGAAACAAGGATACAAGCACCTGGGTTAGCTATCAGCACAGTCTCTAGAATCTTGCCAAATATTATTCCATAGTCCACTTAAATAGGATTTCTCTTTGTTTAATGGCACAAAATTCCTCTAAACAGCATCTTTGAAGGAAAGTGCCTCAAGATTTTTCTCAAAATGATGGGGTGCCTGGGTGGCTGTCAGTCAAGTGTCCAACTTCAGCCCAGGTCATGATCTTGCAGTTCATGAGTTCGAGCCCCGTGTTGGGCTCTGTGCTGACCACTCAGAGCCTGGAGCCTGCTTCAGATCTGTGTCTTCTCCTGTCTCTGCCCCTCCCATGCTCATGCTCTGTCTCTCTCTCTCTCTGTCTCTCAATAATAAACATTAAAAATTTTTTTTTAATTTTTTTTCTCATGAGGCATTCCCAGAGCCATAGTTCACCCGAAAGTTTTACTTTACTATTAAGGAGAAAAAAAGAAATCAAGAAAATCAATAGTAAATGCTAATTTAATGCCTGCATTGTCTGAGGACTGCTCCTCTTAAATGTTTAAGGAGCTTTTATTTTATTTTAATAATAGCATCGCATTAAAAGCCAACACCAGTCTGCATAACTAATGGCTACCGACTAGAACAAAGAGAACAAAGAGGAGCCAATGAAAATTGTTTTAAGCACTTGCAGCAATATCAACAGAAAGGAGATTTATTCAGAGAAGATGTGAGTATCAATGTCACTTTATGTCAGATGTCAACGTGTCAAAAATAATTGTGTTTTGTTGCAATAATAAAATAAAATCCCTTCTTTTATTTTCTTTCTTTATAAATGCACATGCCACATAAAGCAAGCACTTCCCAACTGTGTCTTTCTGCTCAGAAACAACATTCACTCTCCTGGTATAATTTGGGTACCTGGTGGTACAAAAGATGTTAGAGGCCTTTCAGCTTTTAACTGTCCATGGGAAAACGTAGCTGTTGCTAGGCTGTGAAGAGAGTCCTAACTGGGCATTTCTCTTTCTTCTTTCCTTACTCCAGCTGCCACCTAACCCTGACCACAGCTTCATAGTAGAGGCACCTGTTTTACAACAGTTGAAGAAAAGGTGCTCTTTAAAAAGTGTAGTCTACTAACATGCTCAGGCATAGCCGCTCAGAATTTTACGCAATCTTCTGTTCCCTGACACGACATTTGCTGGAAGTGGAGTTAGGCCCAGCCAAAATGGCAACTGAAAGGATCAGTTCAGGGGAACCTATCAAATTCAGCCAGCACAGGATGCTCCTATCCTGTTTGTAGGATCTTTCTTTTCCTCACTGATCATCCTAGTCTTTTGCAAGGGCCTTTTTAGTGAATGAAAATGAAACTCATGCACATACTTTCACCAAGAAACAAAACAGGGCTTTCATAAAGAAAAAGTTTGCTTGCTTTTCAAATTGGCCCAGCGTGGATTTTAGCTTGCTATGTATCAAGGGAAATAAAGCTTTAGGCAAGACAAGGATACTCACACCTCTGCCAAAAATTAATATATTTTTTAATGGTAAATTAACACCAAAAGTTTCATACATATTAGTGATGGTCTGACCTCCAACTGTTCACAGTCATGTCCAATCCACACACACAGAAGGAGAAAATCTGTCTGCGATGAATGTTCAATTTTTTCAACCCCCTGCCATGTCTTTTCAGCTGCTAATGGTGCTCTGTGAACAGATGATGACTTTAGTGGGAAAGGAAAACCAACAGGGATAAACTACTCTAAATTTTTTGAGGTGGTAATTTGTCATTTAGGTATGCCTAAACCATTATGCTTACTAGAATACATATATGTATGTGTAGTTTTAAAGTCACAGCTCACTCCCAGAAGCTGATAATTTTTAAAATAAAATCTTCTGTAGTTTTGAAAGCACTGTGTCTGCCATGTTAGAGGCTGAATCTTCCAACCCAAATGGACAAGCATTTACTGAAAACCTACAATATGCCAGGTTTTTTAAGGGTTTTATTTTTTGGCAGGGGCAGAGGGGCAGGGGGATAGGGGAAGAGAAGAGGGTTGGTGGGAAGAAGTTGCAAAAGCGACATAGTCGGTTTGATAAAATTCAACTGAGAACCTAGAAATACGGGACCTAGCCCAGTTTCATACACAAAAACTATCCGGCAACTAGAAACTATTTTGAAATCCATCAAAGTGCAAGCCCAGGCCAAGTAACCAATGAGAAGATGGCCATTCCATCAACTTTCTGTATGTTCTTTCTCTCAGAAATCCTTTTTGTTGCAACGGAAACAACAAAGAGACCTCAGATGGGGAAGATGGAAGCCTGAAGTCACTACGAGCCCCATAGCAATGGCAGCCCCAACATTGGGGAAAAAAAGACAATTAACTCTCTCTCCAGGGAGACTTAAAACAACACAAAGCCAGGTTTAAAGATTCACATTTCAGTCCTATAAAATCTCAACTTACACATTATCTGGTGTTGGAAATTGTTGGAGATTTCTCCTCTGAATGGATGTTTTGTTAGTACAAAATGTATACATCAGGGAACTATTTCAATAATCACCATTTTTAATTCACATTTATGGAAATCTCAAAAATTATTCATCTACAGGAATATTTTTTAAAAGTCAAGTAACAGCACATTTGGCTCTAGGACTTCACCCTGCTGCTCCCCACCTAGCTCAACAGGTGGTAGCTTCTCTCTCCTTTGCTGCCACATCCCTACTCCCCCTGACTGCCTAATGTCAGAGTCACCAGTGCTTGGGCCTTGGGGCTCTTCTCTTCTCTACCTACACTCTTTCTCTGGCTTTTAAAATACCGCCTCCATACTAATTACTTCCTGATTTATAATCTCTCCAGACTCCTGTTCTGAGCTCCAACTGCCTTCTTCATACTATCACTTGTTGTCTGAATTCAACACATTCAAAACTCCTGTTCTTGTCTCCCAAAACCTACTTCACTCATGGTCTTCCTATCACATGGTGACAACTCCATCCTTCCATTGTTGATATCATCCTACTCTGTTAGCAAATCCTGTTGACTGAACCTTCAAAGTATTTCTAGAATATAACTACTGCTTACCACCTCTGCTGCCTCTATGTAGATCAAGCCACCATTGTCTCTTGCCTGGATGACAATAATTGTCTCTTCCTAGGTCTCTCTGCTTCTAGCCTTGCTGTTATGTCTGTTCTCAACACTGTAGTCAGAGTGATCCTTCTACAATGTCAGTCAGATTGTGCCCCTCCTCAGCTCAGAATCCTCCAGTGGTTTCCATCTCACTCAGAGGAAAAACCAAAATTCTTATAATAGTCTATAAGACCCATTAATCTGGCCTCCAGTTACCTCCCTAAATTCATCTGCCTCCATACTCCCACTCCATTCCCACCCCTCTAACTCTTTTGGACCCTAGCACTTGCTAGGAATGTTCTTCTTCCCCAGATATCCACTATACCAAGTCTCTCATTTCATTTTTTTCCTGCTGTCATATCACTTTCTCAATAAAGCCTACCCTCTTCTATTTAAAATTGCAAACTTCCCCTCCACACTATTCTACTTTCTTTTTCACTATTCCATTGCACATATGACCTTCTAATATGCTATGTAATTTACATAGGTGGTGTATTTGTTGTTTCATGTCTATCTACCCATTTAGAATATAAGCTATACAATGCAGGGATCTTTATTTGTTCATTTCACTTATGTGTTCCAAGCACCTACTACAGTGTCTGGCTCATAGAAAGTATTCAAAAATATTTTTTTAATGAATTTCATTTGACAAATGTAGACTGCATAACTAAACTCTCCCAAGCATTGGGCAAATGTTAATGATTCATGTCCCTGTCCTCATGGAGCTTATATCCTAGCGAGGGAAGAGATAAAATTAACACGTGAACTAATAAACAAGTTAATTTCAGATGACAATAAATGCTGTGAAATGATGTGAGAGTTATGGAGAAGCAACTTTAGATGAAATGATCAAAGAAGTTTTCTCTAAAGGAATGACACTTAGGTGGAAATCTGAATAATAAGAGGGAATCAGACCACAAAGGTCTTGGGAAAGAACATTTTAGGAAGAGGTGACAGATCAATAAAAGATCTAAGGTGAGGATAACATTGCCTATCAGGGAATAGAAAGAAAGGTAACATGATTGATATAAATCTGTAGAGTGGATAGGTAGAAGATTACTTTGAAAAGTAGGCAAAGGCCAGATTATATAGGCTTTGTATACCATGTATGCCAGAATTTTAGTCTATGTGCAGCATAAGCTGATCAATATTGTAAAAATGTTATTCTGGTTACTTTGTGGAGACTGTATTGAGGAAGGAAATCAGCTAAGTCTTTTGCAAGATGAGAGGTTTATACTTCTGACAATATGGTGCATTAGATATTCTGGGATAAAAATGTTCCATCACAAAATAACTTCTGCTGGATATATTATAATAAACATGCTTTTATATACATTGTTGAGCTTACGAGAAACTAAAGGAAACCCACTAAAGAAAAAAAAATTGGCAGTAAATCAAAACCAGAGTGGTATGAAAATTTGGAAGTCAGGACAATCCTGAGGGTAAAAGCACATGAACCTAGAGATGTGGGAACTAACAGTTACTCACAGAATGACAGACAAGGCCTCAGGTCTATGCATGTAGAGGGGCTGAAATCAGACCCCTACATAAAAATGGGAACTTCAAATAGTCCACATTCAATGAAAGGATGAATGAGAAAAAGTCCATTTGCCTACCCCAAAGGGAGTCATCAGGAAAACCTGTCTGATCCAATATTGACTCCAAGAATAATTACAGTAGAAATAATAGTCTCTCTAAATTTTATAACAAACTCCCTTCAAATGTGTCTATAAGTGAAATTTATATTAGCTGCACAATTGAAATGGAAAGATATAGATACATATAGATTCAGATACAGATATAGATATATAGATATATCTCAGAACAGAAAGGACAAACGATTCTAAAATTTATTGCATCAAATAAAATAGCTTTGCAACACATAAAATTATAAGAAGTGAATAAATTCACATTCTAGTGGGAGCATTAACAAATTTACCTTAGGAATTAAAAGCTCAAAATTAGTAAAAATATAGATCTGGATAACAAAATTAACAGACTTGATTTAATGCCATATAAAGAGCCCTGTTCTAAATAATAAGAAAGTGATATTGCCTCAAACACATATGGAGCATTTATAAAAATTGATCAACTATCAGGGCACAAAATATCAATGAATTTCAAAAAATATCATCCTATATTTCATACTCCCTCACGAAAATATAACAAGAGGATAACCTTTTAAAATTTAATTTATGACACTTAAAATGTACTTAAAATTTACTCACAGATCAAAGAAAAATTTAAAATACAACAAGCCAAAATAAATGAGATGCATAGCCATTTTTTAAAGTTTGTAATAAAAAAGCAAAAAGACTGAAATTTAATAAGTATCCAAAGTAAAAGTTAAGAAATAAAAAGAAAATAAGTATCAGTAAAGTAAAAGGAAGAAAAAAATTAAATAATATAAATTAATCATTATCATTAATTAATTAATTAAAATGGGATACAATAATAAACAACAATGCTGAACAAATATATTGGCCAAGAAAAAAGAGCACAAATAAACAATATTATAAATGAAAATCAAGTTACAGAAATTAAGACATGGACAACAAAAGATAATCAGAATACCATAAACAACATTAGGTTAATAATTTAAAACTTAAGTGAAATAGACAAACTCCACTAAAAATATACAACTTAACAAAATTGCCCACAAGAAGAAGTAGAAAATATCAATAATCCTTTAAACCTTTTAAACATAGTTTGAAAATCTCCCCACCACCACCAGGCTCCGATGGTTTTACGAGTGAATTCTGTTGAAATTCCAAGAACAAAAATTTTTAACTTACACAGAGAACACAAAAAAGAGAAAATAGTTCCCAATTAATTTTATGAAGCTAGTATAATCCTCATATTGAAATCATAAAAAATCCCAATAGAAAAGAAAAATACAGATCAATCACACTCATGAATCTGGATGCAAAATTCTGAACAAAATATTAACAAATTAATTCCAGCTTTTTAGTTTTTTAAAATATAGTGCATCTTGACCAAGTTGGGTTTATCCCATGAATACAAATCTGGTTTAATTATAGAAAATCTTATAATTCATCACAATTTAGAAAAGGAGAGAGAGAGAGGGAAAAAATGTGATCATCTCAATGCAAAAAACCATTTTAAGAAGTTAACACGGGGTGCCTGGGTGGCTCGGTCAGTTAAGTGTCCACTTCAGCTCAGGTTATGATCTCACAGTTTGGTTTGTGAGTTCAAGCCTTGCATCTGGTTCTGTGCTGACAACTCAGAGCCTGGAGTCTGCTTCTCCCCCGCTCTCACTCTCTAAATAATAATTTATATATTTAATAATAATAAATAATCTCCCCCGGGGGAGATTCTGTGTCTCCCCCGCTCTCACTCTCTCTCTCTCTCTCTCTCTCTCTCTCTCTGCCCCTACCCCGCTCATGCTCTGTCTCTTTCTGTCTCTCAAAAATGAACTAACATTGAAAAAAAATTTGTTAAGTTAACATCAATTCATGATAAAATTCATAGCAAAATAGAAAATGAAGGTAACTTTGTTAAGCAGAAAAAGGGTTTCTACAAAAGCCTACAGTACACAAAACATAAAATAAAATAATGGAATCATTGTCTTTAAAATTATAAAAAGAAATCCTTTAATGTAGAAATTACTATAAAAGTAATCCTAGTCACCAAAATATGAAAACAGTATTTTTTTTTAAATTTCATAAAGGATACAAGTTTAGAAAGCAAGAAGAGAGACTATAGTAATTAACATATGATAGGGTGTTTTACATAGAAAATTCATCTACAAACAAATTATTTTGTTTTAATTTTTTTCATGTTTATTTATTTTTGAGACAGAGAACAAGTGGAGTAGCGCAGAGAGAGAGAAAGAGAGACATAGAATCCAAAGGATACTCCAGGCTCTGAACTGTCCACACAGAGCTTGACACAGGGCTCAAACTCACAAACCATTAGATTATGACCTGAGCCAAAATTGGACACTTAACCAACTGAGCTACTCAGGCACCTCTACCAACAAATTATTTTAAAGAAAGTTTTAAACAAGACATTTGCTTAACATACAAAAATTAATTATATTCATAAAATTAAGTAAAAATTAATAAGTAGGAATTAGTAAAATAAAATTAATTACATCAGCCAGCAGCAAATATACAATGTGAATTTTAAAAAGACCACTTACATGCTGAAATATTTATAGATGAAATAATATAATATCTAAGATTTGCTTAAAACAATATCAAATAGGAGAACGGATGGAGGTATGAAACAAGAAAGGACATGTAATGACAGCTGTTGAAGCTAATTGGTGAATAAAATGAATTCATTATATTATTCTCCATATATTGGTATGTTCAAAAATTTCCATAATAAAAAAAATTTAAGGTACTATCTAGTGACAGAAGTACTAGAAGAAAACATAAGTTAATTTCGTTTAACCTGGAGCAGAAAAACTTTCTTATTTGCCCACATCAAACAAAAAATTTTCATGGCAAAAACAACAAAAAATAGCATAAGTAAAGTCAAAACACAAGTCTCAAACTGGAAAAAAAGAGAATCTGTAACACAACACAAAGGGCAAGATCCCTAACATGGAAAACGAAAACTCCAACAGAAAAGTTGAGAAGACCAAAAATCCAACAGGAAAATAGGTTAAAAAAAAAAAGAAAGAAAAAAAAAAAAAAGAAAAAAAAAATATATACAGGCAATTCACAGAGATGGAAAGATACTCAGTCTTGCTCATAAAAAGAGAAAAACAAATTAAAATTACACTGAAGATCCAGTTCTCACTTATCAAATTAGAAAAAAAAGCCAGATTATAACAACATGATTGGCCAGCAAATCTATGGGAAATGAGCAGTCTTCTATAGTAGTGGCCAGAATGCAAAAATGGTACAACTTCATGGAGAAAAATTTACCATTATTTAGCAAAATTTCAGGTACATATTTGATAGAGGAATTACCACTTCTAGGATTCTATTCCAAAGATGCACTGGTAAAATGCAAATAATAGAGGTACAAAGCCGTTCACTGTGATGTTATTTTCAATATCAAAAGACAAGACATTACCCAAAAGTCCATTATTGTAGACCGGCAGGATAAACTATGGTACATCCACATACTGTGATATATAATGCAGCTGCAAAAAGGAATACGCTGATAAAAAAACAAAAACAAAAACAAAAACCTCTCTAAATATTGATATAGAATAATCTCCAAATATATATTGCTAAACAATAAAAGCAACATGCAAAAAATATTTATTTGTTGTTGTTTTTTTAAACTTTCATTGCTATTGTATGCTAACTGTAAACATACTATTGTACAAAAGAGGGAAAGGTAAATAAGATTTTAATACAGCAATTCATTTATATTTTTTAAAAGAAACAATAAAAGGGAAAATTAAAAAGTTTTTTTAGAAGTGGTTACCTATGATGGAGATCAGGATCAGGATAGAGAGGACAGGGATAGGAGGCAGACTTCTGCAAGTGTGTCTTGTTACATAGTTTTGACTTTTGAACCATATAAATTAAAAATTAAATTAAATTGAAAAAGGAATAATCAATGCTTCAGAATTGAAACCAGAATGAAAAAAATGGATGTAACTAAATATCAAGTGGATGGCATAACTACTCATAGAAAAACGTCACTTCAGTTGATGCTAAAACACTCTATCTTATGTGTACTTCCCTGGCAGGATGTATTCTAAAAACAGAAAGAGTCACAAAGAAATCTAAAGTTTCATTCAATAGTCTTATTGCTGGTAGAAATAGTATTGCTATTTTGAAACCATTGATATTTTAATATAGGATAAAGTAAGTAACTGTGCCCTTATAAACCTAAATTTCCTGTGTAAGAGAAAAAGTATATGATCAAAGTTAAGTTAAAACTCTATAAACTAAAGTTTGAATTGGAAAATCTTCATAATATTCTTTTACAAAATTGCACATATTTCCTTCTGTCCACTTTAAAGACCTGGAGGCCACAGCAACCCAAAAGTAATGGGCACCCTTAGCACCCAGAATTAAGGCTTCTACATACCAATTGCTACAAAGGGAAGCAGGGCTTTTTAAGTTACTGCTTTTAACTCTAAAACAGCAAATATATAAGAAAAGCTTAGGACATCTCTTGTGCCAAAACTGTATAAGACTAATGAAATCATCCCAAAAAGGACACAGGAGCCAACTTGAAAGGGCTCCAACAGGGCTAATATGGGACACTTTGAGCATTAAAAAGAATAATGACCTCAATAGTTGAAAAATATCAAACATATAAAAATCCATAGTTCTTAATGATATTGACAAAAGCTTATAAGTCACCATTGAGTTAAGACATCTACTAATTATTCAACATTAATTAATAGAGCAAAAGAATCAAGTTCTGTGATGACAATTCTCTATTGGTCCCTCAGCTCCATTCTCTGTTCTCCACTGCACTGTCCTGTGACCCAGGAATCTGACCCTGATGAACTGTTTCACATAGATTCTCAGTTGGGTTCAGCCAGGGGAAAGCACTGGCAGGGATGGAGGTGGGAGCAGAGGTAGGTTCCTATTATTCCTTCTGCTCCAGCTCAGGCCCCATTGCCAACAAAGGCTGTTCTTCCCTTTGATCACAGCACCCTTCAGGTGACCCATCCTCTACATCCAGCTTTAACTTGGTAATGACATTCTTTCCCACTACCCCTTCCCACTGAGGAGCTATAGCAATCCCCTAAGGTGTATATATAAACGACCTGAATGCATTGTAAATGCATCTGCAGATCTAACTCCCAGATCCCAGGAAACGTGAGTGATAGAGGAACAATTTAGATGGCACAAGAAAGCAAGCAGCCAAATCCAAACCATAGGAACTTCCACAGGGCAAATGACCTGGGTATTTAATGAATCAATTAAAAATGGTAGAGAGGATGCATAAGAGATGTGAGGACAAACAACCAAATGCAACATGTAGATTTTGGATCCTCATTCAAACAAACTAGCCATCTTGGAAATTTCATCATGAACTTGGTATTAGATGATCTGAAGCAACTACTAATTTTATTAAGTATGACAATAACACGGCTGTTACGGATTTTTAAAAGCCCTTATTATCTAGACATAAATACTGAAGTGTGTATAGGGTGAAATAACAAAATGCCTGAGATTTTCTTTCAAATATTTTAGGGGGAAAAAAAAGAGGATAAATGAAACAAGATTAGCATAGTTGATATCATTGTATAATAAAAACTTAAAAGATACCACACACAAAGGTGAGAAAAATATATAAAGTTCTTTAAAACAAATTTGTCAATAGATTTAAAAGACCTTTTCGGAAAAAAAAATCAGCAAATCTGTAAAGACATTAAAAGACTAAATAAATAGAATGGATAATTAATAAAAGGATAGACAGTATAATAAAGAGATCAGCTCTGCCCAAATGTATCTAAAAAGTCAATGCAGTTCTTTTTTTAAATTTTTTTAATGGTTTTATTTATTTTTGAAGGAGAGAGCAAGACAGAGCATGAGCAGGGGAGGAGCAGAGAGAGAGGGAGACACAGAATTCAAAGCAGGCTCCAGGCTCTAAGCTGTCAGCACAGAGCCCAATGCAGGGTTTGAACCCACGAACTGCCAGATCATAACCTGAGCCAAAGCCAGACGCTCAACCGACCGAGCCACCCAGGCACCCCAGAGTTAATGCAGTTCTAATCAAAACCCAAACAGAGGTTTTCAAGGAACTTGATCTGCCATTTAAAAAACGCGTACTGAAGAGCAAGGCATCATGAATAGCCACTTACAAGAACAACGAGATGGAGGAAATTGCCCTACTAGAAGTCACATATTAAAACCATAGTAATTAACATAATTTTGGCATAGAAGTAGACATGTAGACCAAATGAACAGTTAGACCAAACAGACTCAAACATATATGGAAACAGTTTCTGAGAGAGATGGCACTGTGTATTAAAGAGGAAATAATAGACCATAGGTATCCATAGAGGAAAGCAAAATAAACTGGGATCATTACTTTTGCTGTAGACAAAATAGCAATTCTAAGATGAATGAAAACTTAAAAGTAAAAAACAAAACATTAACGCTTTTAGGAAAAAAAATGCTATCTAAATGACCTTGGAGTTGGGTAGGATTTCTTTTTAAAAATATAAAAATCAAAAATCATAAAGTAAAAGATTAACAAATTTGACTCCATTAAAGTGAAGAACTTCTGTTCATCAAATGATACCATAAGGAGAATAAAAATATAATCCACAAATTGGAAGGAGATATTTGTATCATATGAAAAACAGAAAAGGATCAGTAAAGAATAAATAAATAATAAAGAATCCTTATTTATCACTAAAAAGTAAAAATTTTAAAAGTGAACCAAAACCCCATATAAGTCAGAATAGGTTGAAATGCACTAGAGCAACAAATAAACCTAAAGATTTTGGTCTATTTCTTGTCCACAGATCGTCTGTTGCAGGTGAAGCAACTCTTCTGGGCAGCTGTCCTTTATGAAGTGATTCAGTGATGCAAGCTGTTTCAATCTTATGGCTCCAACATCTCCACATAAGCCTCCATGGTCATTTTGTCAGGAGAAGATAGAGCTCAGGAGTTACGCATGAACCCTTAAATGTTCTAGTTCCTCTCATGGCCCAGTGGCCAGAACCATTCACATGATCCCACCTAATAGGAAGGAGGATGAGAAATCAAGAGAGGGGGGAGGGAAGGGGTGCTGGGTGGGACTAGGTAAGAGCAGAAATTCCTCCGGGATGGACATAAACAGACATTTCATAGAAGGGGGAATGCAAATGGCCAAAGAAACGCATGAGGAAGTGCTCCAATGTCATAAGGGAAACACAGAATAAAACCCGTGACAGATACCACGGGTATCTTACCCACACCACACTGGCTAAAGTTTTAAAGTCTGACTATACCAAGCGTTTTTGACAAGACTGTAATAGCAGGCCATCATTTGCTGGTGGAAATGCAAATCAGAACAACCATTTTGGTAAACGATTTGGTCTTATCTTGAAAAATTGAGCATGCATGTAAACTGTGACTCAGAAATACCATTCCTAAGTGGTCTTCAAAACTATTTTCTCTCCTAACCTCAAAATAATGTTTTTAGTTGGGTCCTTCTAAAAAATTTTATCACCAGTTTGGACAGTCACAGAAGGTATAGTTTCTGGCATGTTATAAGTACTGAAAAGCTTACATTATAAATGTATCCAAAGGTATCTGAAAACTGTAATAGTTTGATAAACCGTGATAATTTCCAACATCCATTTAAAAGTACACATACAAGTTAGTCTTCAAAGTCAGACATTTTACATCATTCCTAATTTAGTTATCTGTTTATTTTATTGATCACTCTATCATACTTCTCCGCAACAAAAATACATCTTTAACAAATTGAAATATATTTCTTTATTTTCTTCATGTTCTGCCCCAGGAGACTGGATGAGAGTGCTTATAGCACCATGTATTGTGGCACTAAAAAAAACAGAAGTAAATGAAGGTGCTATCAGCAGGCAAGTATACCAACAATTGGAGGTTATTCACGTAATAGAATACTATGCAACTGTGAAAAACTGGTGAACTATTGCTACAGGTATTAACGTGGATGAATTTGATATACAATTTTAGTGGAAAAAATATCAAATCACATAAAACTACACAAGACAATATGATACCACTTGTACCAAAAAAAAAAAAAAAATACAAAGCCAAACAATACCTCACTGATAAACATCTCTGTGATAGAACATAACAAAAGGCAAAGAAGGATAAACCACAATCTAAACATTGGTTACATTCCTCTCACTGAGAGGCTGAAGCATGGACTTAGAACAGGTGGAAGGGAATTCCAATGATATTTGCAAATGTACTGCTGACATTGGATGTTTGTTTTACTAGTCTTATGTTATTTTGTGCATGAAATCTTTTTTAGTATTTTTAAAGAGGGCAATAGTGGCCACAAAGATACTGACCAGCCCTCCATAGAGAGTCCCCCTTATGACCCAGATGACATGACTGGGAAATGTCATGCAGTCCTCCTGTCCAGAGAGGCTGTCCTTTCTGCCTGAGGACTCTATGTTGGGAGAGACAAAAAAAAAAAAAAAAAAAAAAAAAAAAAGAAAGAAAAGAAGAAGAAGACGACGACGACACTGTCCATACAATCACATCAGCTCTATGCTAGTCAGCGCTCACATCTGAGGCCCAGAGTTTGTAATCTGGTAGAAGTAATTTTTTTCTATAAGACTTCATCTCCAGGGGCACCTGGTAGCTCAGTCAGTTGAACGTCCCACTCTTGATTTCGACTCTGATCATGACCTCATGGTTTGTGAGTTCAAGCCCCACATCGGGCTCTGCATTGATAGTGCAGAGCCTGTCTGGGATTCTCTCTCTCCCTCTCTCTCTCTGCCCCTCCCCCACTCTCTTTCTCTCTCACTTTCTCAAAAATAAATAAACTTAAAAAAAAAAAGACCTCATCTCCAGCTTTGATTGACATCATGTTGGTTCTTTTCAGCCTTTGCTTGTCCACACAGGAAGTCTCCAATATAGAGTATCATTTCCCTTTATATAAACTGATTCATTCATGCATTCATTCATTCATGCATTCACTCATTCATTCAACAAATGTTTATTTGGACCAGATCCCATGAAGAACAAAAAACAGTCTCTGTTTTCTTAAAGGAATATGAATAGTTTGTGGGAATTCTGGTACAAGAAGTCAGGATTATTCAAAGGAAAGAATGAAGGGAAGGAGTAATAGGCAGGGGAGAGAGAGAAAGGCAAGCTCTGTGAGAAAAGGAGATGTACAGACATGAATGATGAGGGTTTTACTTCTTTAATCGCAAAGCACACCCCACTTGATACTTTCCTTCAGAGTCCCTCAGCTTTGCTGAGCCCTCAACATTTTAAGGCATCCTTCAGAGGCAGTGAGAAAGGAAGAGAGAATTTCATACCTGCCAATTGACCTGAGGTGTGTTTTGTACAAGTACCTCTCACGGTTTGTGTTTTTCAGTGTTGGAGTTCTTTCCCCAGTGGTCTATTTCAAGTCTACCTCTTTAACCTTTCTTGGACCAGGGACTCCTAAGGAAGCCTATGGACCCTTTCTCAGAATAATGTTCTTAAATGCATAAAATAGAAATATATAGGATTGCAAAGAAACCAATTACACTGAGATGTATTCTAATCATGGACCTTCCTGAGAGGACAGGCTAGGATAATAAAACCAAATGGGAAAGCAAGGACCGTTCTACTCCTGGATGATTCTACAAAAGGTAATTGGCTAGGGTATAGTGATTTAACTAGAGACAAATGTATTTGCCTTGCCAGACAGAGAAACAAACTAACTCAAGAAAACTTGATTTAAAAGTGGAGTGGCTGATTGTCTATTTCCTAATAAAGCACTGTAATCAAAAATGCTCAGTGTTGTACTTCAACAGAGTGTTTCATTTATCAAATGTTTCCAGAACATCCAATCCATTTCTTAATTTCTGTTTACTCTTTCATCATCTCCCCCCACCCACCCCTGCTTTATTCCAATCTTTGATCTAAGTCTTAGATGTTGACAAAGGATTTGGCTTACCCTGCCTCACTGCTCAGGATTCCATCACCTCCCTATTAATGAAGCAAATAGCACTGGGATGTAATATAAGTATTCTCTACGTGAACAGTAACTGTGACATCGGGAGCCTCGTAGATTGCTTGATTGCATGCCTAATCATTTGTGGTAATTCATCCACTGGGCTTGATTTGGGGGGCAATGCTTTTTGACATGCGACATCTGACACTCATCACAACTCGGTGTCTTTACAGAAAATATTCGACAGGTATCTATATGAACCCACATGAAATGTGGTCCCTGCACGATGTCTTCATTTGGGAAACTCCCCCAGCACCCCTTTAAAAAAAGCCAAGGATTAAAATACCTCCAGACCCAGGAGACAGAAACACCTTGCTGTCTGTTTTCTCAGTAATTGCCTTTTTTTCCAAAGAACTCAATCAGCTCCATCTATCATACAATATAGTTTCAGGAAAAAAAAAACTATTGTATTTCTTGCATTATGATATCCTTTCTGATAATTGATATCAGTTCACATAAATATTAAAATGTATTACCCTCACCCTTCCTCCCAAATGAGGACTCAATAATATTCTCTTGCTCTCGTTCTCTCTCACTCTGTCTCCCTCACACATGCACACACACCTTTACCCAGCACCTTCTCCCCCTTTCCATCGAGAGTAGAGAGAGAAATAAAAAATTAAAAATATTAGATATTGCCTTTTGACTTGACTGCTAACACAATAAAGCCGCATTGTAAACCGAATCAACGGAGTCTGCTGTTCTTATTGCTTTCTTTGCTGGTATGACTTCATGGATATTAGAACCCTTAGGGATATTGGAATATGAATAAAGATTTTTTTTTTAAATCAGCTGGGTTTTTTTTTCTTGGTTCTGTTTCTAAAAATAATGCAGTTTGCAAAAACAGAAGGTTTGGTTTATAACACAAACAAAATTGTTACATTCTGAATGGGTTGTAAGTACCTGATTCTTTGCCTTTTTACTCATCCCTGCAAAAAAAAAAAAAAAAAAAAATCTGCAAATCCATTTGCTAACCAGCTGTACCTCTGTGCGAAACAGATAACAACCTGTGCAAGCCAGGGTTTGCTGTGAATCGGTGCTGATAGGCCCGAGTCTCATAGCTTTTTTTAAATGCTAATGACAAGAAACATTTCCGAAGCCAAAACGCTCTTGTAGATCTGTCTTCCTCTATTATGACTGATATTTGCTTGTAAGTACATAGAACACTTGTTCCCTGGCCCTTATCTTCGGTGCTGCAGCGTGCTGACCTACATACCATTCAGCACAATATGATGCACAAACATCTTCTATATAATTTTTCATTTTCGACTTAAAAACAGTAGAGGCAAAATAGGATTGCTGCAAATCTAACAAAGAGATGGCATTATTTCCAAATAAAAATGTGCATTTTTCCAAAGAATTTATTTGTCTAGCAGCATGAAGTTCATACATAGCAATGCCGGGGAAAGGGGTGTTGAATTGCGATTAGGAAGGAAGGGACTTAGGGAGAAAGACAAAACCCATCTTTTCTACTACCCGAGAATAATTAAGCTAACTTCTTTCTCACCACAATTATAAGTTCAGCTTTTCTGAACCGTGTTTTTGCAGTGTCACGAAATGCGGCAGATATAATAATGCTGAAATATGTCCGATAATAACAAAAGAATGAGGGTAGAAAGTGACACGGGGAGCTGTGGGAAGGGAAGGAAGAATCTATTCTCACACCTGCCATTGTCAGAACACTCCAAACCAAGTTATTTATCTTTTTAATTTCTTGCCGCTATGGCTGCCTCGTTGGAGGGCCTCCCCACCACTGAAATGAGACTTGGGTTTCCAGCAAAACTGTGAAGAGCTGCAGTTGAGACCTTGAGCTTGTGGTTATCTGATAACCTAGACTTCTTAATGCTCTGGGAGACCATTGTAATTGCAAAAAGCAGCAGAGCCACGCAAAAAGGACTGTATTTCTAGGACGGCCACACAAAGGAGAGCGGCAGGGGCACCCACAAGGGCAAAGGGCAAAGAGGGTGAAAACCCCTCATTAAACTTGGAACACAGCTCAAGTCTCCACTCACACCTCCTTCCCTTCACCAACCAGAGAGGTGACTTACGAATGCACTTAGGTTTAATTTTTAATGATACGCTGTCTTTGTTTTCCGAGTTTGATGTGTCTAAGACAATCGGAAAATCCCCAAGTAAGATAAAAATGGCTTGAGCTGTGGCCCAAATGACCTCTCTCCTTGCACAAAATTACTTATTTGGCTTCCTCTTTATTTGAAGGGGACCTGAGTAAGAGGGCTGCAACAAATACTTTTGCCACGATTATTGGATGTTGACAACAGGTTTTAAGCATGAATCACATTTCAGAGTCATTATTTTACAGTTCTCTGAAAGGAGAGCAACCTTTCACAAAGAGTTGGCCGTTATTTGAATGTGACCAGCTAGAAGCCTCTTTTCCAAAAACCCAAATCATAGATAAAATTAATTTTCACACTTTTTCCAGTTTTGTAGTTATTCCGCTTAATTGTTTGCACCAGCCAAATTTATCCATCAGCTGCCAGACCCCTGCTTATTTGTAAGCAGTGTTAACCCAGCATCTTCCAATTTCCGTGCGGTATGGTGAGCAGAGCATTGTGCTGAGAGTCAGGGGACCCACTGTTCAATCCTGGCTCCACCCCAAACTAGCTGTGTGACTTTGAGCAAGTCACTTGACCTCTCTGAACCTGTTTTATCTGAGGTTTGGAGTGGTTAACTGATAAGAGCTCTTCTGGCTGTAAAAATTCTACGACTGGCTCCCCATACATCCTTTTCATTTGGGACCATTTATCTCACCACTGTTGGCTCATGTTAACTGCTAAATGCCATAGAACAATTTTCTAAGTGCTTATTTCAGATGATATTGAAAGCTCCTGGAAAACCTTGTCTTTCGGTATTACCATAGATATGTGTAAATGATAACCAGCTTCCACTTAACTATACATTGCTAATGGCAACATTGTACCCCCACACGAGCTCCATAGGTCTAACTTATTAATGGTCTATGCTAATGCAATTTCCAGAAAGTATACTGTTATTAAATTTTCTGGAATTTCAACACAGCAAAACAACATATAACTGCTTGATAAATTACTCTGAATAGATTTAGTAATTTGTGTAAGGGTGGCTCTCATTCATGTAAGAAGCCTAAACCCATTTAAAGTTAATTTCTAATTTTCTCATATTTATGTCATTCAGAAATACACTGCCGGTCCAGAAGCAATCTTTCCAAAGCCCAAGTGAACTATTAATTTTGTTTGGGTTAAAGCACAAAATGTTAGTGTACAGAATCCACGATTTGCCTGTTACTTTCCACAGTCTTTCCAAATACCGTCTATGAATTTTTTTCTCATGTGACTGAGATTTTGCTAAGCATCTCTGCTTTTTCTCTTAAGAGAAAAGATAGATGGGTTTATTAAGGCAGAGTTCCTAGCAAACATCAAATTAACATAAGAGTTTTCATGGACTAAGCAATCTGCATTTGACACTGCTTTTAATGACTTAGATAAAAATAGAGTCCAAAATTCTGGTCCCTTTCCTTTTGAGCTTCTACTTACAAAGCACACACAAATGAAGATTCTACTTCCTCTTCCGCATCATTTTCCACGAATCACTTCGTAGTTGAATTCTGTCTGATACTGTACTAGGCACAGTATGGTTGGAACTGTGGACCATGCTAAAACAAGGGGATAACAGTGAGATGGATTCACCCACACAGAACACGCAGTTGATGAAACAGAAGCATCGGGTAGAATTCCTCCCAGGAACGGAGAAAGGTGTTGAATTGTAAATGCTATGCTCCGGTAGCATCTTTTCCTTTTGGCTTCAGCAGACAGTTAATTACACACGCACCCACATACACTCGTACCCACATACAAACGTACACAAAGCTTAGGAACACAGGCCATTGACTTAAGAATGATGCACGAACACAAATTGATATTTCTGCTGGGGGATCGTCTCTTAAAGAATTTTGACAGTCCATAAAGAAGTTGGAAAGGAAACGAGACAATCGATTTTTACTTGTTTGAACCAAACTCACTTATTTATTCGTTTATTTACCGTTTATTGAGTTCTTGCTATGTGCCAAACAACATGTTTTTGCTAAGTTCGGTATAATTCATGAGAGAAATAAAATGCTTCAAGAAAGAAATCACGCCGATTCCTGAAGAATTTTCGTCACAAAACTTGCAAACCAAGTGAAATGGATAAGATACTGTTAATAAAATATTTTAAATCTGATTTTTAAAATCCAAGGAAAATTAAAGAGATACTACCTTAGCTATCTTTTTAGGTTATCACTGGAAATAGTTCCAAATCTTATCCCAGGTGTGTTCTTTTGTAATAAATAGAACATGTGACCCATTGCATTTCCCTTTAAAGATGCAACTAATCTGGTAACCCTAGATTACTGGAAAGTAGATGATCCAAATCACAGTCAGGCTTAATTCTCAACTAGGTGTCTGCTTCCAAGCAGAATCGGCCGTTTGGGTTAGTGCAAAGGTAGCTAAGAAGGGTCATGTTCCAAGCAAGGTATGACAAAATAAATGCTGAGGACGTGACCATTAAAGTTGCATTTGCTCATCATTTCAATCTGGCATCCTTGGGTCTGGAGATGGCATATGAGGAACCCTTGCCCACCCCTCCCACAGGTATTCTGAGAAAGCATTCTCCGTTGTCTTGGCTCTAACTAGAGCTACCACACGTCCCATTTACTCAGGCCATCCTAGTTTACTCCTGTTATCCCAGCAAAATTATTAACAGTTTCCATTCACACTTTCCAAAAGGCTGTGGTTTAGGGATGACCAATGACACAGGTTCCTAATCAGAATGCAATCTATGATATATACCACAAAACTGCTGCATTAGAACAAATTCTAGTCCTGACCCAGCACGAGAAATGTGGCAGTCTGCGAAGTTACAAACACCTGCTAGAATTTACAAACCTCTTTCCCCGTGCAATGGGCACATTTTTTTTTTTTTTTAAGAAACAGGCTGAACAAGCTCCCCTGTCTGGCTCATCGACATGACCCGTAGGCACATGTCCTGTCAAACCATAACTTTCCTCCACTTGCACGCACTGGACTCACTAACACTTCCCAGGGTGCGGCTAAGCTCTGTTGCCTTGTGCACAAAGCCTGACTCTGTTCTGAACTTCTGAAGGATCAAAAATTTATCTTATCCACCTCAGTGTCTCCCAGTACCTTCAGCACTCAGCCTTATTTGTAAGACCCCTCAAAAAATGTTTGTTGGAACGCCTGGAACAGCCCGTCAAAACACCTGGATGGTTAGCCTAATTCTTTACTTTCTTTCCAGCTATTTATCATCATGTACATCCAAAGAAATCCAGAAAACAGCCAAATTCCGGGCCTGTGCTTGTTTGTGAGGAAAAGTGCCCAGGTGCACATGGAAGGAAGTAACATTCACACTGAAACCACTGCGTCTCCACCTAGTAACTTCTCAATCTATCTTCATGTTCCTTCCTAAGGCAAGTAATTGGCCACACTCTACAACCCAGATATTCTAGAAGTAGAAGCCAGGTCTTCCCCAACAAACCTATCAACAAAACAGTTGTTTCCAGCTGGATCTCGTGCACAAATCAAGCCAGAATTCAAGACGGAATCTTGCTAAAGAAATATCAGTGTTTGATGTTCACTTGTATGGCATCTAAGGAAGTCTTGACTCCATGGAGAGACCAGCTGCACAGATGGGAGAATAATGAGGCCATAAGGGAGGAGTTTAAAATAATTTCTGCTCATTCTTTCCTGTAAAAAAGTAGAAGTTTGTCCACAAGTTATCCGCAGGAACTGCAGTATTTGAATAAACCCTCATAAACTGTGCTGAAGCATTTTGTCCTCAGTTTTCATTTTCAAATTTTAATTCGTGATTTTTCAAATCACAACTTCAGCACACTTGTGATTTTTCTTTTTTTTTCAGATCGCCTGAACAGACTAAATAAATGCGGCGAATGTGCCTAATGGAATGACTTTTACGAACCTACCACATGGGATGGAGTCAAAACTGTCATATAATTTGGCGTCATCTGGTAAGAGAAAGATTTTCTGCAACATCCATCCATCTTTGAAAAACAACAAAAAAGCATAGTGGATTTCAAACTGGAAAGAAGGGATATAAAGAGTCGGGCCCTGGAAACAAGACTCCACATTCACACAACATGTTCTCTCGGAAGGCTTGAGTCTGGGAGCTTTCTCCTTTCATCGGCCCACATAAAAGTTGTTTCAGCAAGAAGTCGGGAACAAAGGAAGACTTTCATTTACAAAAGCAAGTCTAATGGCACAGTGTCTGTTAGGAACTTTTATTTATGCCGCACCTGGCATTATTTTTAACTATCTGTGGAACAGAATTGCCTGTGCCAACTCTGACGATGAAATAGTGCAGTTATGCATCCACCACTTAAACTTTTATCATCTATGTGGGAACCCCGGGCTGGCGTCAGCAACGTGGGTCCTGACCAAAGGACTCTGGTACAGGGGAGACAGGCTTGCATTCTTTATGGGGCTGGTCTGCCTCCTGGCTTCTGCCTGCAGAGGATCATGACCGGGAGCTCTGGTTGAGCCTTCTATAGCTGTGCCAGCTCACAACTGCAGTGGGCAAATCTCAGTGCTCCCCCATCTCCAGGCAAAATGGTCTCTGAAATAGCCTTGCAAACAGCAGATGGATGATTTTGAATTGAGGAAATCTTTTCATTCGTTCCATAGTTCCTCCTCATCAAAGCAAGGTTTTGGAGTTTGTAATTATAAAGTCTCTAACTTCATCTACAAGCATTATCCTGGGGCACCTGGGTGGCTCAGTTGGTTAAGCGTCAGACTCTTGATCTCAACTCAGACCATGATCTCACAGTTCATGGGTTGGAGCCCCACAGTGGGCTCTGGGCTGACAATGCGGAGGCTACTTGGGCTTCTCTCTCTCTCCCTCTCTTTCTCTGCCCCTCCCCTACTCGTGTGCTCATGCTCTTGGGCACACATGTGCTCAAAATAAATAAATTAACATTTAAAAGCATTATCCTTCCCTTCTTCTTTTTCTAACCAAAGAAAACATGATCCAGGTATGTAGTTATGTCTTACTCTGCTAAGAAGAGCAAGTCTAGTTATTGGGTTAACCTAGTTCAAGAATAGAGGGAAACACATACACATAGGACTCAGACTGTGTTTCATTGAACACATCACTCCATCTCTTCCTTCATCAAACTTCCTCGTAGATATAAAATGAATCATGGCCAAGATAGTCTCAAATTTCCATTCCAACTCTACCATGAGGCCATGATGCTCTAAGAGGAGCCTAGCTTTGCTATCACACACATTTTAGTTGGATGTGAAAATTTTATTTCCAATGCACTTAAATGCTGATTATTAAGGAGAAGAAAACTTTGAGCAAGGAAACCTGCACGTCCTGACCATCAGCCATGGTAAGTTTGCCATTTCAATATTACATTCTGCTCTGATCAAATGAATGCAGGTAGAAAGCTAACCAGATACTCAGACGAAGTCTG
Organism: Neofelis nebulosa; assembly: GCF_028018385.1. Classification (NCBI taxonomy): domain Eukaryota; kingdom Metazoa; phylum Chordata; class Mammalia; order Carnivora; family Felidae; genus Neofelis; species Neofelis nebulosa. The sequence continues at coordinate 23,944,645 of NC_080786.1, forward strand.
ACAAAGACACTCAGTGGCAAGTTATATGCTTAATTTGCTCTTAAAGAAAAGGAGGTGCTGCATTTAATCCACACAATAGACTCCAAGAGCTCAAAATGTGGGTTGGGATTAACCTCTAGCCAATTTTAAATCCAAAAAAGCAAAAACAAAACAAAACAAAACAAAACATAATCTCTTGGAACAAATGAAATCTTAAGTAAGAATCTTTTCTGGCTAAATATGCCATTACCACAGAGTCCAGAATTTAACCATAACACTTGAGAACCCAAATATTAAAACTACAGCTTTTCCTTTGGATTTTCAAACTTTTAAAATCCAATTTAGGGGCGCCTGGGTGGCGCAGTCGGTTAAGCGTCCGACTTCAGCCAGGTCACAATCTCGCGGTCAGTGAGTTCGAGCCCCGCGTCAGGCTCTGGGCTGATGGCTCGGAGCCTGGAGCCTGTTTCCGATTCTGTCTCCCTCTCTCTCTGCCCCTCCCCCGTTCATGCTCTGTCTCTCTCTGTCCCAAAAATAAATAAAACACGTTGAAAAAAAAAAAAATTAAAAAAAAAAAAATCCAATTTAATCCCCCCACCATGCCCACAAGCCTATAATTTAGAAAATTAGCATTATAAATGTGCTCCTCTTTCCTAAAATTCTAAACTCTCTCTCTCTTTATGCCCACCCTCCATCTCACCATGGAATGATTGCATATTGCCTGACTTTCCGACTGCAGCAGTCCCAACCAGATTAGCCGGGAGCAAAACTGAATTCACCGTGTGACAGTGAATTGCTGGTGTGCCCATAAAAGCTTGTTGCGGAGGATAGTGAAGGAAACCATCTCCAATTCCAAAAAATATTCCTCTGCCCTCAGAGGGGTGTCTTGCTGAAGAGCTGTCCACATCCACTTTGGGGCCATGCTTTCATTTATTCCCTCAGCTGCCAGTGGTCATTCCCTCCCAACGGAGTTCAGGCATTTCCTGGGTAGGTAGTCCACACTCTGAGCATGTCAAAGCTTTTCTTTGTCACTGGAGCTGTTAGCTACATTCTGAGTTCCCATGCATCACACACTTTGTTGAAGCTGGGAGGGGGTGGACAGAAAAGAAGTACACAGATGTAGAGTAAGCATTTGTGTCCTATAGGGATACCCTTGAAACTTGTTAAAAAATGTCAGTCAAGACATCTGGTCAGCTGTCCTAATCCATATTGGGGTTTTTAGGCTACTGTTATGCCCCAATATGCTTTGAACATTGCCAATATGCTTTCTCCGCAGAAGCAGCAGTGTGTCCCCTTTGGTTTCTCAGTTCGTCCCCAGCCCTGGTGTTTATAGCGTCACGTACCGAGCAAAATGAAAAACCACATACTGTATCTTGTGTGTCTGGCTAATGAAACGGGTCAGACAAACCTTGTGCAATCAGGGACAGGGGCCGATTGGCTTAGGCCGGGTCCATCTTGCAGACTGCAAAAGAATCAGCTGTCGCCGGTGCCATGCGGCAGATGGACAGTTTGCATCCGATTTCCAGTCAGGCGCCAAACCCTTTAGAAGCTTTGGCAGCCCAAGCACCATCAGGCAGCAGCCTTTGATGTCCTGCAGATGGCCGCGGCAGCCATCTTGCATTTGCTTCCTGAGAGGCCCTCGTCTTACTTTCAGGCAGCATTCACTCTGGCCTAGGCTTGTGCTCAGCCAGAGAGACAGATCACTGGTCTGAGATGCACTTGACACTAGCCAAGATTTCCACAAGCTTCTACTTCTAAGTGGATAGCAGCTAAAAAATATTTGTTCCTTAAAAAAAAAAAGTATAATACACACACATAGGCACCCCGATCTGATTTCTTCCTACTTCAGATTTCCTGAGTATTATCTCTTCCCAGACAACTAGTCTAACCCCTAGACAGTAGCCTTTCTTTTCACCTGCTAACTGATTTTTTAATACTTATCAAAACCTCCCAGTCATGTCTATGTCTATGTAGATGATATACGCACCTACCCAGATGTTCCTTTAAAACAGAAGGAAAGAAAGAAAGAAGAAAGAAGGAAAGAAAGAAAGAAAGAAAGAAAGAAAGAAAGAAAGAAAGAAAGAAAGAAAAGAAGGAGTAAACTAAAAAGTATGGGTTGTTTCTTCCTTCCTCCAGATTTCCTGAAGTAAATAGTGCCTATTTTCTCCTTCCCAGGTCACAGGTTTAGCCCCCAGACAATCTCAGACTCTCTCTGTCCCTGGCATTGCCACCCAAAATGGCAGGATTTGGGTAATTTCAGAATAATCAGGATTGCAAATTGGGAGGTTTTTAATTTGGTGTCCATTTTAAGGCCCCCTCAGAGCTCTGCTTCATCTGGGTCTGACTTGCCCTAAGCCCAAAGGCAGAACAAAGCATCATCTTCATGGCGGTCGGACTAATCTGGTGCCATGAACAGCCCAGAGTGATCTGTCGCAGAGCTGAGCCTGGAGGTCTTCCAAACGGAGCCCTTGCACATTTGGTAGAAGCAGTTAGGAATTCTGACTGGCACTATTAGTCAGAAGTCATGTCTCTCCACCATAGAAGCGAGTGTGGTTCTCTTCTGCCCACAAGACCAACCTGGAAATTTCCACTTCCCTTCACACTCTCTTAATAGAGCAGGGCAGGCAAAGAGAAGTTTAGAGCAAGTGGCTGACAAAAATTAACAAACAAGCTCAGTGAAAATAAATTCAATAATATGTGATTTCCAGCCACTCAAAAGTAATAGAAATATTTGGTAAAAATATATAGATATAAATTGCCAATTAATGCAAACTGGTTAAAGCCAGTAAATGGAAAAAAATAAAAAGTTAATTAGAGCCTTTTTGAAGCTTTGTTATATATACATCATTTGCAGGTGCTACAAAAGTGAAAAATAACCATTATAATTACTAGTATTCAAAGATTCATATTTTTCCCGTGTAATTTATTTAGGATTATCAGTTTCCTTGTAGTTATACAAAAGGCCTGTCAAGGTGTTTCCCACGTGTTTGGCTCGTGTGTGTTCCAAAAACAAGCCAAAACGCTGTTGTATTTCACCCAGTACAGGGAAGCTACTCTGAGGGGGGAAAAAAATAGGCCAAGTTTTACCTGGATCTCTATCTTGGTTAAATTACCTTACATATGTTTTAATTTTTTTTTCTTGTTCTTTCTGTCTTTATCTCCCTCTCTCTCCCTTTGTTAAAATACATCTGTGTTTGTTGACTGCCCCAGATTATATCTAAGTGAGGAGTGGGTGTACTAGCACCTGGTATAGTATATGTAGCTTAACAATACATATCATTACATTATTTACAGCTCATTTTATGTTATTCAATAGTAAACTGCAAATTAACCCTTCCAGAACCAAGTGGAGAAAATGCTCCGTTAGGCATGAGACATCCGGTGAAGCTTTTCTTCCCCCGATAGAATTGTTAAGAGTACATCTATAACTGTATTCATAAACAGGGAAGTGTGTTCATTACAGGAGGGATGCCCACCAGAGCCAGCTAATTCCTCTCTCAGGAAATTTGTTTCATAATGATATTCCTTACTACACCACACTTGTACTTATGCTGATAACACAGGTTATAAAAGGGACTTAGGACTGGAGTCAATTAATGTACTGGCTCTTTAACCTCCTTTATTAGAGTACATTAGGCACCAAAGGGACTCGATGTAATGCTGCTGGCAACAGAAAGACCCATGCGATGCCATTTCATGCCGTCTCAGCCCTGTGTTCAGTTCACAGGGATCCACATCCTGATCTGACCTCATTAGGCACTGATTCAGCTGCGGTCCAGCGCAAGCGCCCTGGACGGGAGGTGGGTGAGCACGGCTGCCGAGAAAGCACCTTTCCCACGCCTGATGAAGGAAATCTCCTTCCCCCGAGTCCAGCCGACTCCAGGGCCCATGGCACCTGTTACTTGGTTGTCATGATCAACTGTTATCTTCTAGATCATTGAGTTCTGCTGATGTTTCGTTCACATGTGGGGGAACTGAGGCCCCAAGAGGCAGAAACAACTAGTCTGAAGCTTGTTAGGAGCAGAACCCAAACAAGAGAATTCAGAATTCCTGATTCCTGGAAGGGGGCTCCCACCTATCTCATGATGCTTTTTAAATATAAAAGGCAATCATTATTGAGGGGTCATCAAAGACTGGACCCAGGGAAGGGAGAGGAATAGAAGTATAAATATAAATAAATTCTAAAAGAGAGAGACTGCACAGCAATTTTAAACTGGATTGCAACAGAGAAATTACAAGTTTCAGAGTAAGTTCCCTTCACTAATAAGAAATTTGGTTTCTCTTTTCTCCTCTAATTAGCATTAATGGGGAAATAAATGTATGTGTTGAACCAAAATTGAATGCATTCTTAATAATGTGGAGCTTTCTAAAAGAAGGATACAATATAATTTGAGGTGAGAAAGAATCCTACACTACTGTGCTACCCAAACACTACTGCTAACCTTTGAAGAGCTCAGCAATGTCTTGTTCCTGAATTAATCAGTCTCAAGACTATCAGCAATTTAGCTACATTTTGTTGGTAATTAGCTTGATAAATTAAGATCTGCAATAGAAAACACGACATCGTATTGTTCCTGAGGTTTTATGGTATTTTTCTAAAAACAGCAGCTTTCTTTTAAAACATTCATTTCTATTGCAAAGAGACAAACAACAAAACCCAAAGTTTGCCGAGTCTGGCTCCAGACCACAGCCTGCCCCACATCCACTGGGCAAAATATCAAAGATTAGCCATTCAGAATGCAAACTTCAAACGCGTGGTTTAAAATAATATTCAAATCCTAGGACTGTGGGCAGTGGCTTCTAGATAGTGAGAAATTATCAGTTCAATTCCTTCATGTTCTCCTTTCTTTTCTATAATCATGGAACACATGGGCTGGTGAGGAAATATTACGAAAAATGGTTAAACACGGAGAGATGTGTCCATGTTTTATCAAATGGCTCCCTGCATATTACCAGTGCAAAAATGACAAATTAGAAGCCGAGCTCTTTTTCCTCAAAACTATCCATAAAGGAGATGATTTCTTGGGGCTAATTTCCATTCAGGGGACAGTGAAAGTTATTTTTAAATGACCAAAGCCTTTTCAGAAGGGTAAAAGCATATCAACATGTCCACGGGGTCAGAACCACTCGCTCTCAAAGACTTGAAATGCTCCAGGAGTGCTAGAGATAACAATTCCCTCCCTTTCACAATGCATGGAAATGAGGAAAGGTATCTTCTTCCGAAACATGCTAAAAATATAGCAATTACCCGATACAGATGTGCTGTTATAAACTCTTATTCCAAAGCATTCTGTTTCAGCCATGATTTCCATTGCAGAAAACTGTACTAATAGAAACATCCCGATTAATCTGAATTTGAGATATTTCATACAATGTATATTACCTTTCTGCTGCCTGCAACCTTCTGCCAGGTTTTTTTTTTCTTTTTAGGAGGTGCTTTGAGGGGACCATACCATGACAACAATACACAGCTGCTGCTGTATAGAGATATCTAATTGTCAATATTGTGGAAATTCTACAGCTTATTACGTGCATTCAGTCTAATTCTGGGCAAATTGCCAGTCACTTCAGGGACAATCAAGTGAGCCACATTACACGTGGTACAGCATCACAGCTTTAAGATACCCGGCTGTTTTGCCTCTGGCCAGAGAATGTTTGTACCAGTGCTACCGAGTGAAGGGGGGTAACTACAAATAAAATAAAATTTGTATTTTTTCAAGTGGGCTGCATTTCAAGCCCAGATGTTAGTAATGAAAGATTCAATTTAAGGATTTAAATTACAAATAAATAAAGTATGAAACAGATGTGATTTTTAAGGAAGTTCAAATTATCCAGGAAGAAAAATATCTCTGTGCATGACAAAGTAATAGGGATTGTCTTGAAGAGTCTGTTGAAAACAATCTGCTAAGCGCAATTCACCCTTAGGACAGGATTGGTTTGGAATGGGAAGGACTGGTGGAGCTTGTCATTAAACAAAAATTGTGTTTAATAAAACTTTATAACCGTGATTAATCCTATGAGGCCCTAAAGGAGTTTGCAGTTTCTGATAAACACATTTTCCTTGTTTGCAATGGTAATGATATTTTGAAGTGAATGGAATAAGAACAAAAAACTCTAAGGGTAGGAAAAGGAGGGTTTGCCAGGTACCACCTAGGCAGAAATTGCAGGGATGTGTAAGAAACAGGGGCCACCCATTCGGAGACGGCTCTGATGTGTGTGAGACACATGTGCACATAGATAGGTGCAAATATTACTAAGAATCCAAGCTAACGCTCTTTTTCTTTTTTGCTCTAAGCTGATCATTGGGTTTGCCTATCAAAAGGATGACAGTGATTTAAGACACAGTGTCTCATATTCCTTAAAGATGAAATCAGGAGGGACCATCCAGAGTTGTGCTGTCCTGTACAGCAGCCTCCGGTCCTATGTGGCTATTTACATTTAAATTAAATTAATTTACTTTAAATTTTTCAGTCTTCCGTCATATGGCCACATTTCAAGCCACATATGAAGTCACTTCATAGCCACATATGGCCAGTGGCTACCTTATTGGACAGTGCAGATAAAGATCGCTGCCATCACCGCAGAAAGTTCTAGCGGACAGGGTTTTGGAACAATGCTGCAAGATTAGATTTGGCCATTGGAAGATAGAGTTTGACACTCAGTTCTCATGGTTGTAGCCAAGGGACCTGGTCCTTGTTGGTTCTCCCTTGTCTTTCTCGTCCTGAATATCATCCATACCTGTGCGTGTGGACACACACATACAAGCACACACACAGGCGCTCGAACAAGGCTGACAAGCCAAGCAAGCTTCATGAGGCCCCAAGAATACATCAGCCCACGAGCCCCGCTCTGCTAACCTGGCCGCACCTGCTGGTGGTCAGTCATCTCTAACAGGACACCGAGGACAAACACCTCCAGAATCACATTCTCACTGCACAGGGGCTACACAGCTGCCAGAGGGCCAACAACTAAACCTTGGCTGATCGAAAGCCTGCAAAACTAAATAATTTTGTGACAACTTGGATGTGGGGAAATGTAAACAGCAAAGCAATAGGACTTGCACAGGAGAACCAATTCGGAAAAAAAAAAAATCGTGATTCTTTTAACACACAAGCTCTCACAATCGGCTCATGTCTGTGATGGAAATCGTGTCTCTGGGCATCTCCCCTTGTGCCAACTGAGTATCCTCGGAGTGCCAGCTCGCACACAAACCCACCCTGGAAGAACACCACAGCTTCTTTGTGCACGGGGCATGATCCCTCTGCCACATGAACTTTTTCTGACTCCTCGGAACTGCCAGCAGCCATTTCACTTGGATCCTGGCTGTGACAGAAGCAGTACTGCCTCCCTGGCATCAGATGGAAAATGTAATTTTATGAAAACTCAAAAGTCAAAATCTTTTGAAAGTCAAAACCCTTCAATACATGCCAGACTATTGAAAGACCTTCATAGGGTCTTCAGATTCCAGGAGGAGACTCAAAACGGCACCTTTTTAGGGGTACCTGGGTGGCTCAGTAGATTAAGCATCTGACTTCAGCTCAAGTCATGATCTCATGGTTCATGAGTTCAAGCCCCACGTAGGGCTCTCTATGCTGTTAGCGCAGGGCCCACTTAGGATCCACTGTCTCCTTCTATCTCTGCCCCTCCTGTGCACATGCGCTCTCTCGCTCTCTCTCTCTCTCTCTGTGTCAAAATGAATAAACGTTAATTTTTTTAATGTGTACCTTTTTCTCTGTAGTAAAATAGGTGCATTTCTGTCAGCTCTCACACAGCCTTACCCTCACTCTGTTTATTGAAGGATTTGTGTTTCATAAAGTCACACACAGTTCCCTCTCTAATAGATTACGATAATATGGTCATTAAAAGGATCCTAGCACATTGGAGCTAGATGGGACTTCAGAGATGGTCTGCAACAGAGTTCATAACTCAGGTCCATAGACAACTAGAGGTTCATAAATGAGCTGCAGGAAGCATGTGAATCTTTGTGTATAGAATTGTATATGGGCATTTTTCTGAGAAGAGAGTTCATAGCTTTTATCAAACCATCAAAGACAAAAGAAATAGTATGATCCTGGCCCATTTTAAGTAAGAAAACTGAGGCTCAGAGAAATGAAGTAACTTTCAAAAAGTTACACCAGCTAGTTTGACTCAAGTCAGACTGGAAACTGTTCTCAAGAGTCATGATCAACTATGATTTCCACAATAATAGGCCACAGAGGGCATTTTTCTTCTTGCCTGTAGTTAATTCATTTGCCAAAGTTAATTCAAAATCCTTGGATCTTGTTGTAAGTAAAGAAAGCCAAAAGAATCGCAACTGAGGATTTCAAGGAACTGCTCAATTGAAGGTGTGCCGTGTTCTGTGTTCCTACCACACAGACTCTGAAATAGTGCCTTAGATGGAGGGAATTCCGGGAAATTCAAGGTTGCTTAGCAAAACTTAGCTTTTTGCCTTTCCCCAAATTTTAGAATTATTTTAGAAAGATACCTTACCACTGGTTATTTCCCAAAGGCATAATATTTGTCTCATTTTCGAATAAACTCATTTACCAGATTTTGCTATATGCCTTGGATTTGAGATGGAGATATGCACATGGATAATTAGGAAATGCATGTGTGTTAACATTACTTGCTTACCAGCAATTTTTAAGAATTTGAGGAGGAAAAAAATTATATATATATATATATATATATATATATATATATATATATATATATAGTAAGGTCAACAAACCCATTGGAGTGGACTGAAAGATAGCCTCCAAAATGATGCATCCACATCCTGATCCCCAGAACCTGTGAATGTGACCTTATTTGTAAAAAAAAAAAAAAAAAAAAAAAATCCTTGCAGATGCAATTAAGTTAAAGACTTTGAGACAAGACCATTTGGATTATTTGGATGAGCCCTGAATACAATGACAGGTGTCCTTATAAGAGACATACAGAGAGGAGACACACAGAGAGGAAGAGGAGAAGGCCATATGAAGAGAGGCAGAGATTGGAGTCACTCAGCCACAAGCCAGGGTAACACCAGGAGCCTCTAGAAGCTGGAAGTGGCAGGAAGGATTCTCCACGAGAGCCTTAGGAGAGAGTACAGGCCAGCTAACACCTTGATTTCAATCTTCTGGTCTACAGAACGGTGAAAGAATATATTTCTTTTATCTTAGGCCACCAAATTGGTGGTAATTTGCTAGAGCAGCCACAGAAAACTACTAACACACCCACTGTGCCTTCACTGAGATTATATGTATTATTGATACATGCTTAGTCTGAGACAATATAAAATTGGGAGGATTTTTAAGCAGGTTTCACAAAAAATAAAATATTTGATTTAAACCTAACAAAACCGGGGGCCTCGGGGTAGCTCAGTAGGTTAAGCATCTGACTTGATTTCAGCTCAGGTCATGATCTCATGGTTCGTGAGTTCGAGCCTGAGTTGGGCTCTGTGCTGACAGTGCAGAGCCTGCTTGGGATTCTCTCTCTCTCCCTGTCTCTCTGTTCCTCCCCCGTTTGTGTTCTCTCTCTCTCTCAAAATACATAAATAAACTTAAAAAAAAATTTAAACCTAACAAAACTGGCAAAAAGTCAGTGGGGGCCTCAGTTTTCTTGAGGGTTTCCCTGACTCCTAGGTCTATTGCACCAGAGTTAATGCAGTCTTCAGAAAGTCTGGGTCACCTCAGAAGCACACCCTCTTCTCTCCCCCATCCTCTTATCTTATCCTTCCTGAAAGAGAACAGAACGAAATACCAGACCTGGTTTCACAACAAAGAAGGGAACAAGCACAGTTGGTCAAACCCGGGAATTAACCCGGTAACCAAATCAAAGCAGCCAAGCTGAGGAAAGGTTGGCCCAACAAAGTCCTGAACTGATTCCTACAAATGAATTTTTTTTCTTCTGCCTCTTTTGAGCGTTCAGAATAATCACATGAGAGCAGTACTCAGAAGGAAAAGGAATTAAATTTCAATTCTATTTCATTTTAAGTTGGTTAAATAATAATCTCTTCGAGAATGTTTACTTGCCCATAAAATGGCATTGCCCAATCAGTACTCAGTAGCCCAATGTCCGGTAACGTCTTTTCAGTGAAAATGGTCAAACCAGTTTTGTCACCTGCCTTAGTGGCCAATGTTATCAATGTATGACCAATTTGATCATGTCAGTGCTTGGCCCATATCCCCTCAGGCCCCCTTCATGGCGTCTGTGTGCCCATCCCCAGCTTCTGAATTCTCTCTCCCAGGTTGCCAGTTATAACTGTCACTGTCTCCAGGACTACCCTTCCCATGATGGAGCTGTTTCACCTCACATGTTAAAGCTGGAAGCTTCTGGGAGTTTACAACAACTGCTCCCCTGACCCCCACCTCCCACCCACCCAAGAGTCAGTAACCAGTCACCTGCCCCATATCATAGAACATCTTTCAGCTTGGGCCTGTGTTAGTAATGCTGAATGTCAGATGACTACAAAGTCACATCCCTAAATCTGCACATCTAGTCACCCTAGTATGCTTTTCATTATTTTAACAGAGATAGACATGATGGACAGACAGAAAGATTTTATATTTGCTCATACCAAATATTTGTCCTCTGGGAGTAGACTTTACTCCTTGAAGCAGACAAAAGACTTGTGAACAAGGCAATGGATTAAGCCAGGTAACTCTGTCTGGGGCCAAAGGGGGCATAAGTTAAAAAAAAAAAAAAAAAAAGAAAAAATTAAATGGATTGTGTTATGTGGTTATAAAATACATCCTAGAAACATTTTAAAACAAACATTCAGATCTTTCTGGACAATGACAGCACTCTCAGCATTTGGATGCTTTTGCTGCTATTTGCTGAAACAGTCTTGTTTCAGCCATATGTTTTATGAGAGTCATGATGTTAACATCCAAGCCATACATCCATGCCATTTTGAGGAGGAATGTATATGATGAAGTCTTCTCCTTCTGTCATTAAAGACAAAACAAAACAAAAAACAAAACAACAACAATAACAAAAACAACAACAACACTGAAACTTCTCAGTCTTTGTTGCTTCTTGGTCAATAAGAACCATGTGGTTTCAAGGAAATTGCCAGTGGGCCCAAAGTAGTAGGGGAGAGAGATAAGGGTAAGATAAGAGGGAAGAACATCATCTGAGGGAACAGCAGATGGAGAGAATAAAGTACACGTTGGAGAGACAGGTGGCAGAAGAGAAGCAGCACTGGACAAAGCCAGGAGTCATGGGTCGAATCCTGAGGTCCTGTCCTACTAATTTGTTCAAGGCCATTAGCCTTCCTGAGCCTAGTTTCCTCACCCATAGAATGGGCATAATACTCATTCTCAGGGCTTTGAAGACCAACTGAGATAAGATTTGTAAAAATGTTTTGGGAGCTGTAAGCGCCATAAAATCTTAGATTATTTTCAAGTGCACTCAACAAGAATTAGCAATGCCTGAGGATTTGTGGCTGTCCCTGCCCCCATGCCAAGAGCACCCCCTTCCAGACAGACAGCATCCCCCCACTTCTGTTATTCCCTCCTTGTGTTCTGCCCCAGCATCTCTGCAACGCCCTCCAGAAAGCCATCTTCCCCTAACTGGTAATTTGGGCTTTTCTGAGGCAGAATTAAGAGGATGGGGAGAAGACAAGAAGAGCAAGAAGAAAATAAAAGAGAAGGGGGAGGGAGAAAAATGGCTAAAGACACTTTAGATATGAAAGTTCTGAGGACAAGGGAGACAGGAAACAACAGGAGAGAAGCTCTAGCACATGTTGGACATAGAGGAATTTTTAAGGAAGTTGACAAGAGAGGCACTGGAGTGATTGCAACGTTGAGAGTTGATTGAAGGGAAAGGAGTTGCTGTAAGGTTTGTATTTCAATCCTATCACAGATTTCCAAAATCCAAACAGAGAAGAGAATTCCTTTTTAATTACTTTTGGCTTTGAAAATATGATTTTTGAACAAGATGCAGCTTCCAGACTGAGTCACATGGGACACTGGTTGTACAAGGATTATAAACTCTAGCTGGTTGGACTGAGGAGTTTCAACTTGTCAAGGTATAAACCTGGAGTTATTTTGCTTTTCTACTAGCTGCTACCAACTTTGTTCTGCCAACCCACCCAATTTTTCTACAGATGAGTGATCATCCTGTGTGATACCTCAGCCTGATTCCATAACTTTTCAGCCACTTTCAGTTATAAAATGATCCTGTATGGGTTACAAGAGGTAATCCTTAGCGTTTAAGAGCTTGTATTCAATCCAGGTCCCCCCATGCCCTGGGCAATAGCACTGTGTCTCTGTGGTGTGTGTAGGGGATATTATCTGCTCTCTCTTTCTCATCCCTCCTTCTTCCCTGTGCTTATTGTTTTGTGTTCCACAGGAAGGAGGAAGAGAAAAGGGTTGTTTCCTAATGTGACTGACCTGGCAAAGTGGCTGCCTTTTTTGTTGAGCAAAAGCACTGCACCCTTACATGAACACCCCCCTTTCCTGGGGCTGTTCCTGATTTAGGTGCCTGATCCGTCTCATAGTCCATATCCCTCATGAGGCAGTTAGAGGTCTCCACTGGCCCCACAAGGGGAGAATCCATCCTTACCACTCCCCTGCTTTGGTGGTTCCTTGAGAAATGCAGCCATATACATCACTGAGTCCCAGCAGCTGCTGTCTAATGTGTGAGTGCATGTGCCCCACACTGGAGAGGTCTCCAAAAATCCAGCAGTCCCTAATCTCATCCATCCTCCAACTTTTCAATTCTAGAGCTTTGAGGCATGATGGTCCATCTTCGGTATCACTAAGGAATGGGGAAATCAGGGAGGCAACTTGTTCCCCTTTCTTCTTGCCAGAGCAACTATACTAACTCTCCTCTGTGCTTTTCCCCTATTTAGCTGGCACTGGGGCGGATCAGCAGGCCCAGAGGTTCAGCAGACACCCAGCGAAGGAACGAGGTACTAGTTTCCCTCCCTCCCCCACTCTCTTTCTCAGCTTTTGAAAAGAGGACCAGGCCAGCACTGCCCACAGGGGAGGAAAGATGAGCCAGCCTCTTCAGCAAAGTGTGGTGGTTCGCATGGACTCTGAAGCAAGACTATCTGGGGTCCAGTCCTAGCTTTATCACTTATTTTTCTGTCAGCAGCGAATCTATTTCTCATCCTTCCCTATGGCGCACCATGAAATTGGTCTAGTAGCCTACACACTACATTTTCAAACTCCCTTGCCAAGTGGCCTACCAATTTACAGACTGTAAGAAAAGAGGAAGGGAGACTTAACCCTCGTGCTTCCAGCTGCTGCCTGCATCACTCCAGAGCGGAAGACAGCTATGGCTCCAACCTAATTCTTCAGCACTCATGGCATCAGCCGCATGACAACCTCTCGGCAACACTAGTAGCCTGGCGGTCCCCCTCCCACCCTCATAATGCGTACCAGCTGGTCTTGCTCTTTTGTCTGCCTGAGTACCAACCAAGCCTTCCCACCTGCATGGTTGGCTGTGCCCCCACCAGAGCTCAGAGACCATCCAGCCATGCCTCCCACAGAGGTCTGAGCACCAGGCCCTCAAAACTCCCTTCTAAGACTTAGTCACTTGCCCTATGAATTTCCTCCTCCAGACCCCCAGCTTCTAGTAACCCTTCCTCTTCCCTCTCTAGTAATGGCTGAGTCCCACGCCCAGAGATTCTTAATTAATTGGTCTTGGTTATGGCCTGGGATCAGGATTTTTAAACACACTATTTTGCATCCAAGCTAAGGAACCATTGCAATGAGCCATTTTACAAATAATGAGAAAAGTTTTATGCAGATGCATCCACATCGTATCACACTAGTTCTCTAAGACCATCAGCACATTTGCAAAAATGTTGTTCACAGGTAAGGTGGAAGCAAGGATGGCCGTTTAATTAATTCTTAAAGTCAGAAGGTAGTTATTGAAATTCTACATGCCCAGCACTAAATTGGGTACTACTCAGGCCACAAAGAAGTGAAAGACATGGTTCCTGATCATTAGATAACTTTAATTTAGTTACACAAGTCAAGATTAATACCCATGGAGAAAAAAAAAAAAGAAAGAACTACACAGAGACATAAGACAGTAATTGGCATAAAAACACAAAATTCAATAGGGATAGCTCAGCTTAGTGTTAAAAACAATCCTCTTGGGGTGCCTGCCTGGCTCAGTCGTTGGAGCATGGGGCTCTTGATCTCCATGTTGTGAGTTGAAGCCCCACATTGTGGGTAGAGATTACATTTTAAAAAATAAAATCTTTAAGAACAAAAATAAAAACAACCCTCTCTCCTTCAAACCTAACCAAAGCAGGTGAACATACTTACCTGCACTGAGAGGTCTCAGACCCTCTCTCCATAGGAATCACCAGGGTCATTTCTATTTTAAGATTCTGAAGCCCCACCCCCTAGTCTGCGACTCAGAGGAGCCTAGCAATCGCATTTTAACTATACAAACGATTTCAACAGAGGTGGTTTCCAACCATACATAGAAACAAACAAACAAACAAACAAACTCCATCCCATTACTACACCCATATTTTTAGCAAGCGGTACCCTGCATCTGAGATGCAGGCTTTCCACCCTATTGCCTCCTGTCCTTGCCTGAGCTCCTGAGCTCCTTGTCACAAATTATCTTCAGTACCAAACTGCTCCTTCAAGACTTGACCAAGAACTCTGGTCCCAGAGTTTCTGTTCTCACCTAATTATTGCTGACCTAGGATTCTACCAAGCCCACCGGCTCCCAGGGCCTTTTCCACTATGTCTTACCCGCCCACCCCCAGCCTTATCTCCATGCTCCTAATATGTCTCTGAAGCTCATAGCAAGGCCCCTTTGTGACATATGGGCTAACACATCTAAGTTTCTGGAAAGTGGGGCTTACTCTATACCTTACCATTTGGAACAGAGTAAAGCTAATTGGCTATCAACTGCAGCCAAAACCCATAGCCTTAGGTTCATCAGTTGAGAGCTTTGAACTAACCAGCTGAAGGCAGAAAAACATATTTACATGTTATGTTAATTTCTTTATATTTATTCATATAAATTACCAAATTCTGCCTCCTCCTTAGTGGAAAGGAAACTAGAAAGAGCTAACAGGCTTTTGTGCTATTTTGAAACATAACACTACCTGTGTGTGACACTTTATGGTTCACAAAACTTTTTGTATGTCTTAACTCTGATGATCCCTTTAACAACTTTGTAAGGGAAGCCATCATATTATTTTCATCCCCACTTTGTGACAGAGGCAACTGAGGCCCTAAGACCAGCAGGCTTTGGAAGACTATGGCCCTCCAGAAGACTCTTTGGTCATTGACTAGCGTTCATCAGAGTCCATACCAGTCTATAGAAGGAATAAGGAGCACCAAGCACATGTCAGACATTTTACACATAATATCCTTCTCCTCTCTTCCTGGCTCATTCCTCTTCCCCCCCACTGGCTTTCCCACTGTTTCTCCAACATTCCAGACACCTCCTGCCTCAGGACTGTTATCCTTGTTGGTCTCTCTGCCTGGGATGAGCTTCCTCCAAGCCACCCTCAGGGTTGGCTCCCTTCCTTACTTCCTTCCAGCCTTTAGTCAAATATTCCCTTCTCTGTGAAGCCTTCCCTAACCAACCTACTTAAAATTCCAACTCCCCACCACCAATCTCTACCCCTTCCCTGCTGTTTTTTTCTCCATGGCACATAGCAACCTTTGACACAACAGGTATGTTCTTTATTGTCTCTCCCCCCACGATAGCATATAAACCTCATGAGCACAGATTCTTATTGGCTTTGTTCACCACACAGAGCAGGCAGTCAATAAACATTTGTCAAATACGTTATATCATCTAAGCCTTCAGCATCCCTGCAAGACAAGTGTTATTAGTTCCACTTTAGAGATGAGGAAACTAAGACAAAGAAAGTTTAAGTGACTTTCCCTAAATGTAAATTTGCCAGATGTAGCAAATAAAAATATAGGATGCCCAACTAAATTTGAATATCAGAAACACAACAAATAAGGTTTTTAATATAAGGATGTCCCGTGTAATATTTAGGAATAACTTTTAGTAAAAAATCCGAGAATTTATCTTAAATTGAAATTTAATTGGTATCCTGTATTTTATCTGGCAACCCTACCTAAATCACACTGCAAGTAAGAGAAAGAGCTGGGAATCCTACTCAGATTTCTTTGACCACGAAGCCCTGCCACCATCTCTCATTCTGAAAAAAGAGGTCAGACAAAGACAGATGTAGCTGTCCCCACAAAGACCACCTCAACATGGCTTGCCAAAAGTTTCAGTCATAGTCTGTGATACAGCTGTACCTACTCATCAGTGGGGAAAAAAACCCACTTCATTCTCCTGGCCTGTCAGTCTTATAGCTTTCATAAGCATTAAATTAATTTAAAAATCTAGAGCCTCTCAATAGAATTACAGTCCTCTAATTCAGTTGCCTGTTACTTATTCTGTATTAATAATCCCATTCTATGACCAGCCATTGGATATAAAGGAGTTGATCTCATAAAATTTTAAAGTAAACCTGTTTCATTCCCAGGAGGACCCAGTGTGACAGAACCTATTACAGAAGATTGACAAGAAAATGTTTGGGTAGCCAGGACATTCTCTGGAGCAGCATAAGATATTTAAATGATTTATTCGCAGTGAGGTGATATTTCTAAGAAAAGAATGGCTGGCACAAAGAAACTTTTTTTCTGCAGATAGGATAGCCCTCAACCAATCATGTAGAGAAACTAATCAAATCTAATGGTGTTTAGCTTCATCATCCCTCATTTAGATTTTCATTAGCAAATATTTTTCCTCACCATTACCAGATATCATCATTTCCTAAGTATGAAGCTTATTTTAAACATGAGGTATTTGGAATCTTAGAAAGAGCAAAGTTTAGATTTCATGATCTTTTGAAGAATTTTAGGGTTCCAGAGTGTTTCTGCATCTTTCCTATGTAGATTTGGCCCTAACCAACTTGCTTAATAAATCACAAAACTCTGCACAGACCCAACTGAGCTAGGATTGATGCACTGAGGACCTTAGGAAGGCATTCTGCACATCTAGCAGAGGGTGGGGTGGCCTGTAAGGCACCTCCTGTAGAATTAATCACGTCTTGCTCTTTTTATGAGCCCGAGAATTTGTTCCACAGATGCTAGTTTACTGTGAAGACATTTAAGTTATTCCTCAAGGTAAATTACAAGTTCAGAACCTCTCATGAACTATATTTTACTAATTCTCAGAACATTCTGGTGGCATATAAAAAATGTAGTAATTCTTGTCTTCCTAACATACATTTCCTCAAATTCTAAAAGCATGTGCATGTGTGTGTGCATAAGCACTCATGTGTGGGCACACACACACACACACACACACACCATTTATACACAAAACCCAGCCTGGCCAATCTAAGCCATACCCCTCCTCGGGGTGATTGTTCAGGGATGGGCATGTGACCAGAAATAGACCAATCAGAGCCTTTCCTTGAGATTATCTAATTGATGCTAACAAAGGAGGCCTCTTGTCTCTTAGACCTTGGAACTAGAACAATATAAACCCAAGGCTAATGATAATTATAATTTCTTGCCATGTGAAGACAGCTGTCTGCCACAGGAAAGAATGAAACCAAGCAAAGACAAGCTGCACAGAGACAGAGAGAGGGTCCTAACAGAACTGAGTCCCCTGGTCCAGTCCCAGGCTCCAAAGCTGCCCATTTCTTCCTCAGGCTCTTGCTTCAGACTCCATGACCTGACCCAGAATTCTTCCAATAAAGCCAGTTTTCTTTTATGTAAGCTATTTTGACCTGAGTTTCTCTTACTTGCCACTAGTGGGATCCAGATTAATATATAGGGAGAAAATATTATCCTTATTTTATAAATAAGAAAAATTAAAGCACCACACTTATGTGGCTTGGCCCTAACTGTAATATAACATTAGACTTTGAAATTGCTGCTATCCATCTGAAAACTAATTGCAACACACCTCTCCTACAGACGTGACTTTCAGTCTTTTACAATTCACTGTAAAAAATTCATTTTACACTGTGGCCCAGTATATACATATTGTGTGTATGAAACAAAAATTTCACATAATACTCACCCTTATTAAGTGTGATGCACTCTTTTATTCTCTATTCTATTTCATTTTTTCAAATGCTGTTTGTGACCCACTAAATTGATTTCACCTCCTACTAAGCTGATTTCACAACCCACTAGTGGATCCAAAATTGTAACTGTTTAAAAAAATTGTACTATAGCCCTTTTCACAATATATTGCTAATTAAATAATCCTTCTCCCCACTATAAATTTCCCTTAGGTGAAACTCTAGAATATGTAGATTAACTTGTGTATTCATTTTGACTTGAGCATATGTAAATTCTAAGTCATTCCTACTAGGAATGATTAGAAAAAGAGAATATTGGGGGATGGAAGGAGAAGGAAGGAAGGAGGTAGAACCTAAAAGCAGGTTTTTGCCATCAAGCCACCAAAGATAAAGGGAGTGAACTTATATAATGCCATTCTGGCCTTAAGTCACTCCCTATGTCTATCCCTCTCATCATGAGTTTAATCCAAATCAGAGTTCTTGGTTTTCCTTCCTCTTCCTTCTCCTTCTGGTCTCATTATGGCACCATCATTGACCAGAGTGTTCAAGCCAAAAGACCATTCTCCAAACTAAGTTGTGAGTTCAAAATATATCCCAAATCCAACCAGCATTTCCACTGAGAGCGTTCAAATTAGACTACATCATTGTTCACCTGGACTTCCAAGATAGCCTCCTAATCTTTACCCCAAATCCACTCATTCCCCCACAGTCCAGTCTCCACAGAACTGCCAGAGTAATGAATTAAAAATCTGAATCAGATCATGTCACTCCTTACTTACATGCCTCTCAAGTCTTCCTCTTCGTATTTAGAAAAAAATCCAACCACCTTACCATGATTCTCTTTTATGTCTCCAAACTAACGCTTCCTCAGTTCTTCACCTCATCAGGCTCCTGCCATCTTGCTATTTTTTTATTATTATTATTTTAGAGAGAGAGAGCAAGCAGGGAGAGGGGCAATGGGAGAGAAGAAGTCCAAGCAGGCTCCATGCTCAGCACAGAGCCCGACACAGAGCTTGATCCCATGACCATGAGATCATGACCTGAGCTGAAGTCAGGAGTCAGACATGTAACGGACTGAGGCACCTAGGCGCTGCCTCCCTTCCCTGTCCCCCCCCCCCCGCCCCCCACCATCTTGCTGTTGAACATACCACAGTCATTCCTACCTCAGGACTTTTCTACCTTCTGTTCCTTTCAGCTAAAACATTCTTTCCCCAGATCTTCTCACTTTTCTTAGGTCTCTGTTCAAATTTCATGTCCTCAAAGAAGCCCTCTTAAAGTAGCCCTGCCTCCTAACTTTCTCTATTTCCTTCCCCTGTTTCACTTTTGTGCATTGCACCTACCTCTACCTTAAATTATATTATGTGCTTGTTTAAAGTCTGCCTCCACCACTAGAGTGTAACTTCCAGGAAGGCAGGTGTTAATCACTGACTCCTCGAAAAGACCATGACTTCAAATGAGCTGTTGATCAAACAAAGCCAAGTTTCTTGCTCACTGCACCAAAGGAATCCAATGCCTTGACAAGCCTTACTAGCATCTCAGAAGGGTTTTTAAAATTTGGGAGTTCCCTTTAAGACAAGTATTTTAATGCAGGTATCCTGATTGGCATGAGTAAAGTTTGATAGAAGAGTTTAGGATTGGTGGGCTCAGTGGACAAAGGTTTTGAAAAGAGCTTTAAAACGTAGACAGTATTTGATAAACTAGTCAAGTACTATTCTATAAAGGTATTATTACCCTGATGAGACCTAGTTTACTAGCCTATTATTCAGGGGATGGATGGTAAAAATGGATTCCTACAAGTTCCTGAAATAATAAAGGTATAGAAGTTTCCCCTTATATACAGGGGATACATTCCAAGACCCCATGTGGATGCCTGAAACTGTGGATAGTACTGAACCCTATATATACTATGTTTTCCCTCTACATGCATACCTGTGACGAAGTTTAATTTATAAATTAGGCACAGTAAGACATTGACAATAGTAACTGATAATAACACAGAGCAATTATAACAATCTACTGTAATAAAAGTTCTGTGAATGTGGTCTCTCTCTCAAAATACCTTATCATACTGTATCCGCCCTTGTCTCCTTCCTGTGATGACAGGAAATGATAAAATGCCTACATGAGATGAACTGAGGTGCATGACACAGGCATCATGACTTTAGCGTAAAGCTACCATTAACTTTCCAAATAGAAGTTAGAAAGAAGATCATCTGCTTCTGAATTGAAACAACAGAAAGTGAAACCATGAATAATAGAGGACTACTGTATTCATAAATTCATCTTTCTAGACAAATTTTCTGGACAGTAAAGTCATCCTAATGTAGTCTTAGTTCTTAACCCTATTAAGCTGTATAGCTATATATGGTTTCATGTGTTGGGACCTCATTTATCGTAGTTAATAACTTAAAGTCCATAGAACCTTGCCTGGCACATAGTAGGCATTCAACAAATGTTTACTTCTGTTGTTCTTTTTTTTAAAACAACTTTTTTTTAAGTTTATTTATTTCTTTTGAGAGAGAGAGCACGCAAGCAGGGCAGAAAGAGAGGGAAAGAGAACATTCCAAGCAGGTTCCATGCTGTCAGCATGGAGCCTGACATGGTCTCACAGACCATGAGATCATGACCTGAGCCAAAATCAAGAGTCAGAGGCTTAACTGACTGAGCCACCCAGGCCCAACATTGCTATTGTTCTACAGTTGTGAAAAAATTTTTTCAGGCTCACAATAAATGTTTGTTGAATTAGTTAACTAATTATTACAGTTGGAAGGACAGACACAGAGCTATATCAAACATGAGACATAGAAGCCCTTGATGATAGTGTCCTGCTATCTCCTTACAAGCCCTGGCATGGCATTATTATGGATAGAGACACTGGGAAGAATGGAAGAGAAAGTCCCTGCTATAATGAACTGAGTGGATTCAATGAAGACTCCCCAGTAGTGTCTCCACATCAAGCATCCTTGCACAGCGGACAGACCATGGCGGTACCTCATGATGGAATCAGAAGTTAAAAATATAAAAAGGCACACTTGTTGAACCGTCAGATGGAAGATCAGACACAGGATGATTGGGCCCCTCAATCCACCTACAACAAAGCAAACAACTTTCCATATGTCTCATTGAAACTGCAGAGGAAGAGAGATTCTGAAAGATTTCTCTTAAGCAAGGATGGTGAATGGAAATTGACTTTGCACTAATGATAATGTCAGATGTGCAAAATGCTATACATAGTGTTAAGTATAATGTTTCATAGTTGAAAATAAGACTCTCATACAAATATAAAATGAACACCTGTCAAAGATTTATTAACTCATTAATGAGGGAGGCGGTAAGAAGGTAAATCCAGTCCAGAGAGCATTTTGAGGAATGGGGTATTTATAGGCATTGAAAAAGAAATGTTAGAATTAGATTGCAAGGTTAGATACAAAATGGATTAATGATTCACAGGACAGTAAAAACCATAACATTTAGGGTTATCGTTGCTACTGGACAGAAATTATTTGCACCTCTGCCACATGAGATCCACTAGCTAACATGTAACTTCACAGAGTCTGAGCCTTAATTAACAGTAAATAACAAAGTCAAGCAAAGGCACATCCCCAAGAAAACTAATCATCTGTAAGTAGCCTTGTTAGACAGTGCTCCTATATGTCACTGAAAGACATGCCTGATTTCCAAGCTTTGAAGAATGTTTTTTAAGTTCATTTATTTATTTTGGGAGACAGAGAGAGTGGGAGGAGCAGAGAGAGAGGGGGAGAAAGAGAATCCCAAGCAGGCTCCACACTATCAGCGCAGAGCCAGATTGGGGGCTTGAACTCATGAACCGTGAGATCATGACCTGAGCAGAAACCAAAAATCGGACCCTTAACCAACTGAGCCACCCAGACACCCCTGAAGAATTTTTCGTAACAACATTCTTTTTACTTTGTGTGCTTTTTTATTTTCATGAGTTTCATTTCCATAGATTCCATTAATATCCATGGTTTTTGTAGATTCTATCTGGATCCCCAACTCTATTGTTCCTATAATGTGTTATGATAGAACATACTATAACAGAGAAGTTTTCGTATTTGCTGAGTTTTTGTTTGTTTAGGAGGAACGTCAACCTCATGACTGGAAAGGATCATTGTACTTCACGTTTGTCTCATTCTTCAGACTGCAGACACTTTACAGCTAATACCTGGTCAGTTCAAAAATGTCAGCATGGCCTCAGCTAATACATTTCTATTTTTTTAAGTTTATTTATTTTTGAGAGAGAGAGAAACAGAGCATGAGTGGGGGAGGGGCAGAGAGAGGGAGACACAGAATCGGAAGCAGGCTCCAGACTCTGAGCTGTCAGCACAGAACCCAATGCAGGGCTCAAACTCACAGATGGCAAGATCATGACCTGAGCCGAAGTTGCATGCTTGACCAACTGAGCCACCCAGGCGCCCCTTAGCTAATACATTTCTGCTGTCTCATAATGCCTGATACATACTGGGAACACGCTCAGTAATGATGCCTAGATAAATGAATGAATGTAATTAAAACAAAAAAATCATTACCCTTAATCAGGAAAAAGTTGCAAAGTTATATAACAGTTTAATACACAGGTCCAGACCATGAAGGAGTTTTACACAACAAAGGTACAGTCCAGCAGGCTGAGCCTCAGAGCTGCAGGAAGACACCTGTTCTTTCAGGACAAGTAGAAATCAGCCTACAAGGAAAGGGCTATGGGTTAGGGCAAAGATTGTTCCAGTCAGCATTTAGCCCAGGAGACACTCTTTTCTTCTACCTAAAATAATTAAGGTCTGTAAAATCCCAACCACCACACTTAAGAACGGGTCTTGAGGGGTGCCTGGGTGGCTCAGTCAGTTAAGCGTCTGACTCTTGGTTTTGGCTCAGGTCATGATCTCACGGTTCATGAGTTGGAGCCCCACATTTGTCTCTGCACTGACAGTGAGAAGCCTGCTTAAGACCCTCTCTCCCTCTGTTTTTGCCCCTAGCCTGCTCACTCTCTCTGTCTCTCAAAATAAATAAATAAAGTTTAAAAAAAAAAAAAAAAAGAATGGATCTTGAAACAGTACTGCATTGGAGAAATGATCCTCCTGGTTTAGGGTGGGTGGGAGAATAGTTCTGTCATTAAAGAAATTTCCCAATAACTATAAATAAGACAAATTATAATAGATTTATGTGTTTGTTATGTTTTTCCTATGTTTTATTTAAGAATTTGAAGTGGCTTCACTAAAAGATACAGACAAAAGTATTTTCTGGGTGGAAAATTGTCATAAAGAAAAGAAGATAGGTACCTGTACCAGAAAACCTAGTCCTGAGCATCCTGGTAGCCAAAGCAAGAAAGCAAAGTTTACAACTTGCTTAAATCCTATTTTCTAATAGGCAAAAATACCAGAAGAGAAAAATTTTTCACTAGCACTGAGTTATATGAAGAATTTATTTTAGAGACTCTTGTATAGGGACACTAGATAGTGTAGTCAAGCCTTCAACACAAGTTTTACCAAAGTTTTATTTACGTTCTTTGTGTTTCTAGGTTTTTAGTGTTACTGCTTACTAAAAAGCTAAGTCCACATTATGGTATCATATATAGGCAATATATCCAGATATGTAGCATTTGCCTGACCTAATGAGATATAGAGCTATAACTTAGAAAATCTGCATAAATAAAGCTAGAAAATATTTTGGTTTTCAGATATCAATTATTTGAACTGCACTTTGACCAAAGCCATGTAGCGGCCAATTCAAGATTAGATATAAATGTTAAAAGGGCAGAGATACATCTGACTAATCTTTGTGTTTTCTGTGCCCTACATGATGCCTAGCACTAATAGGAACTCAATAAATACGTGACAAACAGCATTAGTAATGGAGAGCAGCCAGAGGGCCACGAAGTAGCAAAGGTGGCCTCGAAGAAAGGACTCCCATCAGATTCGGGCAGGAGAAGCGTCTCCTTTCTACCTGTGTCGGTGTATCTAATACATCTCTTACAATTCAGAACTCACCACAGTTATGCAATGATACTTTTATCCATACTTTTAGTAATATATGTAAGTTACTGTTCAAAACCTGCATGTAGTTTATTCATTAATAGGGGTTTCGTTCTTGTCAAGAAATCCTTTGCTGTTCTAGGAGTGTGATAAAAAGAGTTTTTCTTTAACTGTACATGGGAGTCCAATGGATGCTCCTACAGTAGTCTAGCACCAGCACCCTATTCAGTGGAATGGGGAATGGGGGCCTACCACACCGGGGTTCTCACGCAGCCCACCATGGTAATACCAAGATCAAGGTTATTCCAGTGATCCATTTCAAAAAATGATACGTCAGACAATCAAAGTCATTGTCCCAGGGGCCTACTATGCTTTTCCTAGTCGAACCCATGCTCTACATGTGCACAAGTCTGATTTTCTGAAAATATTACTTTCCTGCTCCTTTGCTGAAGACATTCCATGTTGGGGACGAAACGCAAACTCCACAAGTGAGTTGAGGACTGGAAGGCAATGAGGACGTCCCTCAAGGACCAACCCCCCGTTGTGTCTGTGCCCTGATTAAACATCCAGTAAGCCTCTGTACCACAGATCAGTCAGAACACAGGCCAGCCCTTTGGGAGAGTAAACAGTGGTTTTGAAAAACACACTCTGTTGTGCTGTCTATCCTGCTCTCGCTTTTTCTCAAACATTCCAGAGGGGCAGAAAAGGCAGGGTCTTTCTGGGACTGTATCAGCTTAATCAACACATCAATGAGGAAAATGCAGTCCATTTGTAGAGCAATAGTTTCGTATATGCAGCTTTTGACACTCACAGTAACCCACCTCATAGAACCCAAGACAGCGATCTAAAGCGGTGTTTCTCAGACCGTCCCTAGCAATGAAACACTTTATTTTTCTGTTTCCAATCCAGTCCAGACCCATCCTTTTGTAAAATAATGAATTGTTTCTTCGTTTCATTTTTATACTCAGGATGCACAAAATATAAGTCTGCACTTTTTATTATTATATTCAACATACCAAAAAAATATGCCCAAATTCCTTTAAAAGCTTCTGCATATTTTCTGTCAAAATCTGGACTTGTCATATACCCGTAACATTCAAGAACTGGCATCAGTCAGGTAACAACACTAAAGAGCAAGGGTCTAAAAAGTGTGCTGGAAAGCCCCTTAGGACACCAGACAA
The DNA here is from genome assembly GCF_028018385.1 of Neofelis nebulosa. Taxonomy (NCBI): domain Eukaryota; kingdom Metazoa; phylum Chordata; class Mammalia; order Carnivora; family Felidae; genus Neofelis; species Neofelis nebulosa. Next base: position 23,969,817 of record NC_080786.1, read on the forward strand.
ACTCTCTTTCCTTTTCATTCTGGGTACTGTGCTTGAGAAAAAGTCATACATACAAGAAACACAAAATTCCTAACAATTTTTTTAGGGGGGTGGATAAGAACATATCAATAAATCACATGGGTTTTATGACATGAACCCAGCTTGCATATCAAGTCAGTTTCACTGACCTATATTTATCACCGCATTGTCAAGGAAAGGCCAGTCCTTGGGATACAGGTGATTAGGTCTCCAGGGACATATTAACAGTTAATTCAGATCACAATACTAACACTAGCACCCTAGCACACTAGAGAGAGTGTGAACCTATCTAACAGTGGCACACACTTAGATCCACAGAGATTCCCAAAACAAAAGCATCCATCCATCCAAACAGAAGTCATCCTCCATTTCCCCTCCTGCTTAGAGTCTGAGACACTCTGGCCATTTCAAGGTTCCTACCACAAGCAGGCAGGTAGCATGTTCCCATCCATACCAAAGATTATCCACACTGTTCTGCATATTTTATTTTCCTTCAGCAGGCGGAAGAGCCTGGGCATGCTTCCTAACCCATCGGAACAATTCTCCTCTGTTTACCAAACTGTTTTCTCTTCTTGGGTGAGTTTCATTCCTCCTTGCAGTTAGGTGTGGCCACGGGACTGAGTTCTGGATGACGGTGGATAGAAGAGATGAAGGTCGCACCTCCTGGCCTGCCCCCCAGAAACCTCCTATGCCTGGTCCTTTGTACTCTCTTCCTCCTCCAGCAACCTTGGAAGCCACATGCTGAAGCTCTAGGAGCCACGGACTGGAGGAGCCGGGGTCCCTGAACCAGAGCTCGGACGAGACTCTCCCCAATCAGGGACACTCATTCTAGACACTAAGTGAGAGTGAAATCCAACATGGGGGTATGCCATTGAGATTTGGGAGTTTGTATATTAGAGCAGCTGATGTTACCTTCATTAATATGCCCTCATAATCAAAGATATTAACTATTTTTCTCCATTAGTGTGCAAGGTTGGTTGGTGAATTAGAATGTCTTTATATATCAACTCCTGTCATGATCCATTCTATGGTCCTGCTCTGTATCTATTCACCCATTCAAAATTATTTACTGAGCATCTACTATGTGTCTTCATTGGGCACAAGTATCATTTCTAAGGGTCCCTTAAAATGAGACCCAAGAGGAACAATTCTTATTTCAAATTCGGTTTTAAAGTGACTAGGTTTCAAGCTATCATTATAAAGCAGAATATACCTGTGGACACTTTAATGTCCACATTCTTCTCCCCTTTCTACCCATCCCCCAGCTTCACCCCTGTATTCCTGTGTACCAAAGCAGAAGCAGGACTCAAGCTGTACGATTTTGGAGAAAGAAAACAAAAATTTCCTGGGGACATTTCCTTGCTCGCCCTCAGTTCAGATCTAGAGTTTCACAAGGACTTCAGCCTGGGAGGATATTGCTTCCTTTGTGCTGGTGAGAGCAGAGAGACACAGGGAGGGAGAATGACTTGCCCTTGTGAAAAGAGAGATTTAGTTTCTTTTTTAGGTGATCCCCTCTTCTGGGTGCTCAAGTGATTCTCACTGAACACCAGGATTATTTGTTAAGGCTGGCTTGCTTCTCATCAGTGTGTCACAGCAATGAGACAGAGCTTTGGAGAGAAGAGTTTTACAACATATGTGAGTAAGACATTCTAACTTATAGACTTGTATGGAATTTACCTGGGCACCTTACTCCAGATTCAATTCCCAGAGAGGCGCACTTCCCCCTCGTCATGTCTCATCATGCATCCACCTCTCGGCTACAGGCTCTGCGGTCTTTGCAAAAAGTTTAATCTTTCCATATGAACCTTCCCACATAGCTGAGCAGCTCCCTCACGCACCATCAGAATTTGTTTACTTGAAATGGAAAGTTGGGATTTGCAAATCTATTTTGATTTGATTTTTTTGTAAGTAAAGAATTAAGCTTAGATGAGTATAACCCAGTATATTTTATTCTTTCCTGCTCCTCACATCCAACCTGTGGTCCTATTTCTCCAAGGGAAGATTCGTTTATGGTCCCCACCGTCCCACCCAGACTACTCCCTTTTTTGCTGTCTATAAAAACACTGCTGGGAAATTAAAACAAGAAATGCTCTTTTCCAAAGACACTGAAGCATATCTGAGATTAGGCAAATGATGTTGCTTTCAGTGATATTGGAAACTCAGAACTGAGTACAGTGTTGTGCAGGCACCATGGAAATGGTTAATTATGATGATGGAGGTGAAGGAGCTATCCACTGACCTATCGGAAAAAAAGAAAGGAAAGAAAAACTTCAGTTTGCAGACTGCAGACCCAGCTCGGGGACCAATCCTCGCTCTGAACGTGGATTTCAGGAAACTTCAAATCGCCCTCCATCTGCAGGATTTAAGCCCCCACAGCCAGAAGCATCTATTTTTCACATTTGATTTGGGCAGGGACCTGGGGCTGAAAGTAGATATCCTTCCCCCTTCTCCTCACCACCCTCCCTTGCGCCTCTGTAACTCTGTTATTTCTTCTATTAATATCTCATCAACATCGGGCAGGTGCTTCCTGTACGGAGGTTCTTCATTAACAAGTTGTCAATGGGACAGAGAGTCAGATCCCTATTGCTGAAGGAAATTGGCAGGAGACCGGCAGGCGGAGGCCATAGAACATCCTGCTCCACGATTACACTTGCTATCGGGTCTCTGTTTTCCTATCAAACTAAGATTTGGATTCACCTATCTGACTTCCGAAAACTTTCCTGGAACTTCCTCCTTAAGCAAACATTTGTTCTCAAATTAAATCTATTTTTATGCTCAATGTAATATCTGAATCAGCAGTTTTTAAATACTCAATATATCTTTAAATGCCAACAGACAACAAGTATAGCAGGTGTTTAATTGTGGTTTAAAGATCCACATTGTTCACATTTTACAATCACAATTAAAATTAAGCAATAACACCAAAGGAGTTCCGGTATACAGCAATAATACTTACCCGTATAGTGAAATTGATAAGGATCCAGATATAATGATGCCCATTGTAGTAACCCTGTGGTGACTGATTGCTATTCTGCTGTTAGCAAACAACCAAGAAATACTTTATTTTTTCAGAATTATCAATTTGTTTCTAGGGTATGTGAACAATGGAAACCTTAAGGGAGAATGCAATAGTTAGTGAGGTATTAAAACAGTTATATAACTAATAAAAACACTAAATCAACTTAGATATGCAGTAGTGTGTCATTTCCATTTTAATAAAAAAGTACATTATTCTCTTCCCGAAATTACAAAATTTTATTTTTTTTTTACTCCGTGCCAACATATTTGGAAAGTAAAAAAGTCATAAATCTACGGTTTCTGGAATTGTCATTTATGTGATTGTCTTGTCCTTAAAAAAGATAGAATAAAAACAGGCATTTTCATAAAACGATCGATTTGAAAAATTATTTGCATTTGCTGCTTGCAATTTTTTTTTCTTTGGGAGGTTGGAAGGGGGAGCGCAGGGACTTATAAATAAAACACATTTGATTTTCATAGCACCCCTGTATGCTAAGCGTTAAGATCTCTAGATGTGCCTGCTGAAAAGGCAGTGCACGGAGATGCTTTATTGAGAGAGAAGCCTTCACATTCTTTGCTGTGCAGCCCGCAAGGTAACAAAGACCCAGGCAATGGGTCAGACTCCTGTTCAATGAAATCCAGTCACTAGCCAGTTGGGAGACAATTGGGTAACTCATGCATTTTTCTTCTCTGAAAACATAGAGGCAGGCTTATCAACAGGGGCCACAGGATGGTTTTCAAACACCCTTGAAAATCCCCATGAGTTTATTGCCTGGGTTGCTGGTGAACACCCTCCCATGGGGAAAAGCCAAAAGTAGCTCCTGAAAGACCAAGAACTGGAATTTTGGAACCGCAAGATCATTTGAAAAGACCTGAAGAGAAAAGGTAAGAACTACAAAGGACCCTTGAACTCATCCAGGGCACCAAGTCCCATTTTTTCACCAAAGTCCACTGGAGCAGTAGTCTTTGTCCTGCCTGCACATAGGGACGCACAGAGAGCTTTTAAATATATACATGCGCATATATATATATATATATTTAGATGCTTCACTCTGGCCAGTTAAAACCAAATCCCTGGGGACAGAGCCTGGGTGATTCTGACACACGACTGCATATCACCAAGGAATCCGGGGGTAGATTCCTTTACCTTAAAATGTGTGCACATTTTGCAATTTGATTCAAGGAAGCCTTTTTGTTTTATTAATTAATCATATAGGCTTCGCTTTCCCCAAATATTCAGGTAAAATCAATGAACCAGGAAGATGACCATAGTCCCCCTGTGACTTGCCCTACAACTGAAAGTGTTAAGAATGCCAGAAAAGTAAGCCTCTAACTCGTGCATAAATGAAGAAACTGAGGCTCAGAAAAGTAAAGTCCTTTGGGATTTCTGACGATCCTCTACCATCTGCTCCTTTGTACCATATGTAAAGGGCAACTTAGTGATGAAATACTCTGGATTCCATTCAAAAGAACATAAGGAAATATGAAATGGCTGGAAAGTCTGAGAAGAGAACACGCTAACAATGGCAGTTACGATTTACTGAGCCCCTGCTAAATATCAGAAATTTGCATATTCATGCATTCATTCAACAAATTTTGTTGAATACTATTCTAGGAATAGCACTGATCCAGCCACTCGGGGATACAACAGATAGCAACATGAGACATGATCCCTGATTTCTTGGAACTTCAAGCTACTGGGGAAAACCAACATACACCAAACATCACAGTAATAAGATAGTAAGAAATAAATAATAAAAAACAACTGGGACCTGTGATAAAAGCTCTGAAAGGAATTTGGTTTCATGAGAACAACAAAGAAAGATGATCTATGGAGGAGACTCAGCAAAGAAAGGGACACCTGAGCTGAGAGCATGACGGGTGAATAGGAGTTCACCAGAAGGTGAGGGATGAGAGAGTGAGGAAAGAGCATCCCTCACAGAGAAAACAGCATGTGCAAGGGTCCTGTGGTGAGAGAAGGCAAAGCACTTTGGAAGACTTGGGAAGGGGTTAGAGTGGCTGGAACAGAAGTAGACTGGAGGGGCAGACAAAGGCCAGGCATTTATAAGATCTAACCTTTATAACCACCTTACATGGAGAGTGTTTAAGAACTGGAGAGTGTGATGCTAAGTGAAATAAGCCATACAGAGAAAGACAGATACCATATGTTTTCACCCTTATGTGGATCCTGAGAAACTTAACAGAAACCCATGGGGGAGGGGAAGGAAAAAAAAAAAGAGGTTAGAGTGGGAGAGAGTCAAAGCATAAGAGACTCTTAAAAACTGAGAACAAACTGAGGGTTGATGGGGGGTGGGAGGGAGAGGAGGGTGGGTGATGGGTATTGAGGAGGGCACCTTTTGGGATGAGCACTGGGTGTTGCATGGAAACCAATCTGACAATAAATTTCATATATTGAAAAAAAATAAGATTCCATTTTATACACGAGAAAACCATGGCTCAGAATTTATATAACATAATCCAAGGTCACATCACTAGTAAGTGGCTGAGTGGAAATAAAGCAAATCCGCTTCCCTGGATTATCCCATTATATGCCCTGCCACTGCTCATAAGTGCTCAGAGTGGACAAAGGATTTTTAGAAAGTTGTCTATTATGTCTCCATGTGGGTTATACATCCCTGCTGCATCATACCAGTAAGCACCATGCTTGGGAGCTTAGGCTGCAGAGCGGACCAGTGTTGAATGGAATGCAAGAGAAACTCACTCAGAAGCCTCTAAATGAACCAGAGTCAAAGAGCAATGAAACAAGGAGAGAACAGCTATAGAACAGCTAAGGCAGCCAGTGCAATCCTAAAATCTACTTGGAATTTTCATATTGTCACAAAGAACTTTTTTTTTTATCATGACGATGTTTTTAGCTGCACTTAACAAAACACTCAGCTTTAAATGGTTTAAGCAACGAAGACATTTTACTGTTTCACATAACACAAGTGCCAAAGGAAGATGGCTCCAGTGATGGTCCATTCAGAGACTCAGTGAAACTATCAAGGACCAACTTTTTTCTGCCCTACCACCCTTAGCTTATTTCTTTTCCTCAATGGGCTTCCACAAGAAAGTTGGTCATAAGAAAGCTACCACAATTTAGGTTCTGCTTGCACACTGGACAATAACCAGCCAGAAAAGGCCATTTCTTCCTGATGTTTCCTTTTTCAGAGTGAGGAAACATTTTCCCAAATGTCTCTGCACCAAAAGACTTCTCCTCAGATATCAGTAGACAAAACTGGGTCACCTGCCCACTGCACACCATTAACTGTCTAGGGCAAAGAGAAGACCACACATGGCTTAGAATAATCAGGATTACCCCCCAAGGTGGGGATAATGTCACCTGAAAGGCAATTATATGAACAAAGTTGGAGTTCTGTTAGCAAAACAGTAGGGGGGCTTATTTGAGGTAATCAATAGTATTGTTTCCAAGTTACTTGACTTGTTCAGAAAAAGTCTCACCTTTGGGAAAGCAGGAATTCAGTGACATCAGGTTCACTGATGGTGTTCCCAATCAGTTCAATGTGGTAAAAATAAAACAATAAACAGGGGTGCCTGGGTGACTCAGTCAGTTAAGCGTCCAACTTTGGCTCAGAACATGATCTTATGGTTCGTGAGTTCGAGCCCTGCATCAGGCTCTGTGCTGACAGCTCAGAGCCTGGAGCCTGCTTTGGATCCTGTGTCACCCTCTCTATCTGTTCCTCCCCCACTCGCACTCTGTCTCTCTCTCTCAAAATAAATAAAGATTAAAAAATAATAGTAATAAACAATGGGTAGGAAGAAGACAGTCTAACTTTGCATCCTAGATCTCTTCATGCGAGGGCAAAAGAACAAGACCAAATCCTAGGCGGGGGGCTGGGGCCATCCGTGACAACTGTGAAGAAGTCATCAAACCTGCAATTGTATCCGGTGCCCAAGTTAACCCACCACACATGAGGGTCAACCACACATTCAGGCCAAGGATGGGGTTTAGATGATCCCAAGAGTCCATTATCAATCAGTGGGAAGAAAATCACAGTGCAATTGGCAAGTCTTTCTGCTTCCTTCTCAGGGTACCAGGGAGAGTTATAAACATTAATTAGGAAAAACCTGTGACCTTCCTGAGATGATAGCGGGTCTGGAATCACAACGGCCCATTACAATTAGCCCAGAGGACGAACAGGCAGGCCACCTAGCACCTTTCCTGAGATTCAATGGCAAATGACATTGAAGCTCAACAAACTAGTGGGTAACTCACAAACCACTTTCAGACATTAAAAAAAAAAAAGTCATATGCATCTGAATTGCAAACAGAACCCCCAGCAAACTTGTAGTCAGGGCTCTTGTGTAATGTCACACCCCCTGTCCTCTGCAGACAACATCTCCACTCAGACTCACTTGATAATTCCTATAGGGTAACTCTGGAGTTTCTGGTAACTATTCATTTTTTTAGAAAAGCTACTCATCTATAGTATAGCATGAAGTAAAAGTAAAAGCAAGGGTTTAGGAGTCAGATGTTGGGTAGAATATTGCCTCTACAATTTACTGGTTGTGTGACCTACTCCTCTCCAAGCCTCAATTTCCTCCTCTATACTATGGGAAATCTTTGGATGAGATCGTGAGGACTGAATGAGAGAATAACAATTCAGTGCTGTAGACAGTGTCTGACACGCAGTAAGTATTCAATAACTGCAAGGCCATATAATAGGGGAGGAGTCATGCCATAGATATCATAACAAGGAGCAGGATCAGACACACACATGTGGAAAGAAACAAATTCTCAGAAAATGAGGATCCTAGGATCAGCAGATGACAGAGGTGAAAGAGGCCTCAAGATGACACAGAACTACTTTCTCATACTATGCTCAAAGTATAGTGAAGTCTTCTCATCCCCCAGAAATTAAGAGAGGTTGACATCCCTAGAAAACTTCTATAGGTTCATTCTATGGTTGCAATATTGTAAACAAGCCCTTGAATCCCACGATGTGACATGTCTCACCATTAATCACTCTTTAAGTCTCCATTCATACACCCATCACACATTTCCTGGATATGTACTATGGGTCAGTAGCCATAGAGGAGATTTTAAGGCCCCATGCTTGGCATTTTAAATACTTAATGGTGACCCTAAAGATTAACTACTACTAACTCCATTTAAATGTGAGACCATCAGAAAGGCTGGTTATATCTCAAAAACACAGCTTATGAGTTTTAGAGATCATATTTGAACCCCTGTCTATCTATGTATTGCCACAAAAATGTTGCCAACAAACCACCCCAAATATCAGTAGCTTAAATTTACATTCATTTATTCTCAGTGAATGATCTGTAGGTCAGCTTCGGGCCATTTGGTCCAGGTTGGACTTGATTCAGAGTGCCTCTGCTCCCAGTATCTGTCATCTTTCTGGGAACATCAGGCTACCTTGGGTATATTGTTCTTATGAGCATGGCATATACCCAGAATGGCAACTCCGGGTGTGCAAGCTCCTTTCAAACTTGGTTGAATCATCTATGCTAGACTCCACTGGCCAAAGAAAGCTATATGGAAAAACACAGGGAAGTCAGAGGAATATACTCTAGCTTTGAGTGAACTGCCAAGTAATATGGCAAAAGGGTGAAGAATTGGGGCCATTCAGGTAATCTACCAGAGCCTGAGTCTGACCTCAAAGCCTGCACACTTTCCTCCATCCTGCCAGCCTCCCAACATAAGTGAATAAATACAATGCCCTGTAAATCTCCAACAGAAATACATCTAAGATGCTGGGAAAGTATGGTGGAAGGGACGTATCACTCAGCTGAGGGAGACAGAGAGGAGGTACAACAATGACCGCTAAGAGCATGTAATTAGATGTCAATGTCTCCTGGCTGAGACAAGGTGCGGGACAGGCATGAAAATGCCAAGCTCTGGCTTCAGCAAGCCCATCACAAGGGGGGAAACTTGGAAGGTGGAAGAGGCTTTTGATGATTCAGATTAAACCAGGACACAAGCAACAATGGGAACTGAAACTCTCTGTGGTTTGCCTAAGCCCAGGCCATCAGTGCCCTGGAGAGATGGATGTTACGATCAGTTACACAATTTCATCAAACTCCACACTGTAACCTTTAGGTAAAACCAGAAATAATAATTCACTGGTAGAAGTTTCACAGCTAGAGGTGGGCCCAAAACTCTGACAGAAGAGTGGCATCCAGTGGCCAAGGGTTAATTTGCAATAAGCCACAGCTGCAACAGACAGATACGGCAGTTGCTGGCTAACCACACCCCCTTGGAGGTTCAGCAGACCACAGCCTGGGGCCTGCAAAGGAGAAGGCTCAGCCAACGACAAAGACAGATAGGGTCACCCTCCTCCTGGAAGACCAGAGGAAAACTTCTGAGTTTCCTTCACTCCTGGTGTTTCAGTTTTTGGTTAGGGAGTTGCATCTAAAGCTTGTGACATAATTAGAGAACAGCAAGACCATTGAGCATTGAATTATGTGACACCGATGCCAGTTGCTGTGATGCATCAGAGCAGTGGTTCTCAGGGTGGACCGGCAGCGTCAGCATCCCCTGGGAACTCATTAGAAATGCACACCCTCAGCTCCTACCCCAGGTCTCCTGAATCAGAAGTTCTGAGGGTGGAACCCAACCATCCGTGTTTACACAAGCGCTCCAGGTGATTCTTAGAACCACTGCGTCAGAGCAGTGAGGGGGAGGTTCCCTAGAGGAAGTACAGCTTCTGGTGAATCTTGAAGAAACTGGATAATGGGAAAGATTTTGTGTAAATCAATCCTCTCCTGAGGCAGAGCAGCCACCATGAGAGTGACCCACTTAAGGACCACTTAGCTGACTACCTGAACAAAGGACAGGGTGTTCCGGGTGGTGGAAACAAGATTAACTAGATCGAGTGCAGTGTGGTTTTAGAAAATCTTGAAAACAGGGCACAAAAATGTTTAGACTTCTTGCAATGCAACATTAGAGTAAAAATCCTGGAGTGTGGAAAGGGCAAGAGGATAGGAGAAACAGAGAACAACAACTCAATTGAGCATATCCTCCAAAAGTAGTACCATCTTTTGAAACAACATTAAAGGACACAGTATGAAAGCAAGAGCCAGCTGTCCAATAAGCAACTATCAGTGGTTAGACAAGGAGACCCAAAAAGAAGTCAAAGAATGTCACCTTTGTTTAGTGTCCTTCCCCATCTCCTGTCCTACAACACCTCCTCCCCACCATGGTGACAACTGTGAGCAAAAGGATTTAAAGAAAGGTAAGTGAGGCAGCAATACAAAGACCAGACTGAAAGTGTGAGAGGCATTCTGGTTCTGGAAGCAGCTTCTAAACTCCCTTTTTAGAAACTACTGATAATTTTATGGGGATTAGAAACTGAATTTTCTATTTTAATTAATTTAATTATAAATGTAAGTAGACACATGTGGCTAGTGGCTACCATATTGGACAGTATAGTTCTAGATTACTGAAAAATTTTGAAAGCTTCCAAATTCTTTTTTTTTAAGATTAGGCTAGCCTTGGTCCCAAAACCCAACAACGTGAGCACAAAAAACACACACATCTCGACCAACTTAAAATTACTTCAGTATTTGCAGAAAAGCTTATTAATGTGATTCATTGCATTAACAGGTTAAAAAGAAAAGATGACCAGGGTTGGGGGGGGGGGGGGGGAAGAAAAGATGATCTTGATAAACACCAATAAGATGTCTGATAAAACTCAAAATAAAGTCCTGATTTTTTTTAAAGAAAAATCTCTTACTAAATCGGAAATAAAAGGCTATTTCTTTAATACTACAACAAGTAGCTATCAAAAATAAACTATAAGCAACTATAAGCAATTCCTATTGATGAAATACTAGAAGCAGTCCATTAAAGAACATGAAAAATACATTCCCAATGATTGTCATTGTTTTGACAGTGTTTGCCAATCTTATACAAGAGAAAAATGAAATCATACAAATACATGGAAGAAAGAAATGAAATGATCATTATTTGCAGATGATTTTATTGCTACTCCGAAAACCAAAGAAAATGAACAATTAAAACAAATATGAAATATCAGCAGGTTGTCAAACAGGACACGTTTAATAATATCCCCACTCCCTACCCCCAGTCTTTAGAACCCTGATAACAGAGACCTGTCTACTCTCATTCATCACTTTATTTTTAGCACCTACTAGAGTCTCTAGAATATGGAAAATACAATAAATATTTGTTGAATTGACTGACCGATTGACTAAAAAGTCTGGAAATTCTGAACGTAGGATGTTATTGTTTACCCACAGAACTAGTTTTTGAACTATATTTGGTAGAATCCTAGTAATCTGGACTGTTATGACAGCAATTACAGATGAGGGCCAGTAGAAAAGGCACGAAGGGAGATCTGGATGAAGCCAGCCCCTCTGCTCTCGCCTAATTTTTTTATGTTACGGTACTACGTAAAAATCTATTTGCAAACACTGAGGTTATTATTCTATTTTCTAAAAAATAATTTTAATTACCACAGTATATATAGGACTTTGAATATGATTACAAACAAGTAGTATCTTATATAATAAAATGTAAATTTAGTTACCTCACAATTTGCACCTCTACTCCCGGACCCATTAAATTTCTTAGGTTGCTAATGTGGATTTTATCTCTGATTTCTCAGAATAGTTTGGTCCGTTTTTCCTGTCATTGCTGTAAAACAAAACATACCACCCATACATTAAACCCATAAAAAAAGAACTACTTTGCAAGTGACCAACCATCTCACCCTTCACCATGAGATTTGACTGTGGAAAGGTACAAAGACGGACTTTCTTATCGCTAGGAACCACATCTTGGGTCACAAATCAAACTTCAACGAACTTAAAAGAATTTTTTGAAGTTCATTCATTTCCAGAAAGAGAGAGCATGAACAAGTAGGAGGGGCAGAGAAAAAGAGTGAAAGAGAGAGAGAGAGAGAGAGAGAGAGAAACTCCCAAGTAAGCTCTGACTCAGATCCTGAACTCACAAACCGCAAAATCATGACCTAAGCCGAAGTCGGACGCTACTGAGTCACCCAGGTGCTCCTAACTTAAAAGAATTTAAATCATTTTTCTGTGTCTTCTTCAATTTCGTTCATTAGCTTCCTATGGTTTTCAGTGTACAGATTTTTCACCTCTTTGGTTAGATTTATTCCTAGCTATTTTATGGGTTTTGGTGCAATTGTAAATGGGATCGATTCCTTGATTTCTCTTTATGTTGCTTCATTATTGGTGTATAGAAATGCAACCGATTTCTGTGCATTGATTTTTTATCTTGCAACTTTGCTGAATTCATGAATCAATTCTAGCAGTTTTTTGGTGGAATCCTTTGGGTTTTCCATATAGAGTATCATGTCATCTGCAAAGAGTGAAAGTTTGACCTCCTCCTGGCCGATTTGGATGCCTTTTCTTTCTTTGTGTTGTCTGATTGCAGAGGCTAAGACTTCCAATACTATGTTGAATAACAGTGCTGAGAGTGGACATCCCTGTCTCATTCCTGACCTTAGGGGGAAAGCTCTCAGTTTTTCCCCATTGAGGATGATATTAGCGGTGGGTCTCTCTTATATGGCTTCTATCATCTTGGCTAAAATTAACAATTCAAGCAACAACAGATGTTGGCAAGGATGCGGAGAAAGGGGAATGCTTTTGCACTGCTGGTGGGAATGCAAATTGGTGCAGCCACTCTGGAAAACAGTATGCAGATTCCTCAAAAAATTAAAAATAAAACTACTCCACAACCCATCAATTGTACTACTACGTATATATTCAAGGGATCTAGGGATATAGGTGTGCTGTTTCAAAGGAGCACATGCACCCCAATGTTTACAGCAGCACTATCAACAATAGCCAAACTATGGAAAGAGCCCAAGTGTCCATCAACAGATGAATGGAAAAAGAAGATGTGGTATATATATACAATGGGGTACTACTCGGCAATCAAAAAGAATGAAATCTTGCCATTTGCAACAATGTGAATAGAACTAGAGGGTATTAAGTGAAATTAGTCACAGAAAGACAAATATCATATGACTTCACTCATATGTGAAATTTAAGATACAAAATAGATGAACATAGGGGAAGGGAAGCAAAAATTATATAAAAAACGGGAGGGGGACAAAACATAAGAGACTCTTAAATACAGAGAACAAACTAAGTGTTGCCATTGGGGTTGTGCGTGGGGGGATGGGCTAAAAGGGCAAGAGGCATTAAGGAAGACACTTGTTTGGATGAATACTGTGTGTTATACATAGGGGATGAATCACTGAATTCTACTCCTGAAATCGTTATTGCACTATATGCTAACTAACCTGGATATAAATAAAAAAATAAATTTTTTTAATTTAAAAAAAGAATTTAAATCATGCAAAATATATTCTCTGACCATCATAGAATTAAACTACAAATTAATAACAGAAGAATAATAGGAAAATTTCCAAACACTTAGAAAATGAACACATACTTCTAATCCAAGGGGAAAAGGAAAAGAAATTCCCAATTATAAAATATTTTAAATGTAATAAGATTTTCAGAGAGAAATTCATAGTATTAAATTCTTGTGTCAAAAAAAAGGAGCATTCTTAGGGGTGCCTGTGTGACTCAGTCGTTAGGCATCTGAATTCAGTTCAGGTCATGCTCTCACACTTCGTGACTTCCAGTCCCACATCCGTGAGCTCGAGCCCCGCTTCATGTGAGCACGAGCCCTGGGTGAGCTACACTTCTATCTCTTTCTCTCTCCCTTTCTCTCTCTCTCTCTGCCCCTGATGGGATTCTCTCTCTCTCTCTCTCTCTACCCCTCGCTCACTTGTGCCCTCTCTAAAAAAAAAAAAGAAAAAAAGAAAAGATTCTCAAGTCTCCAAGAAACTAGAAAAGAGCACAATAAGCCTCATTTAAGTTAAAAAAATGAAATAACAAAGATAAGAGCAGAAATCAACAAAATTGAAAGCAGAAAAACAATAGAGAAAATGGATGAAACAAACTAAGATGAAATTAACCACTCTTTGAAAATTGTAAACTACCAAAACTCATGCAAAACAAAATAGATAATCCAAAGAGCCCTAAAAGTATTAAAGAGATTGAATTTGTAGAAAAGAAAAGAAATCTCCAGGCCTACATGGTTTCACTGGCAAATTCCACAAAGGAGAAATGACACCAATCCTACCCATTCTCTTCCAGAAAATAGAAATGGAGAGAACCTGCCCCAACTAATTTTACAAGCCCAGTATTACTCTTATACCAAAACCAGGTGAAGATATTTCAAAAAATAAAATCACACCCCAGTACCTCTCATGAAAATAGGCATAAAATTCCTTAACAAAATATTAGGAAATCCAACAATTTACAAAAAGAATAATACAACACAACCAAGGGGATTTATCCTGGGAAAGTAAGACTGATCTAATATTCACAAATCAGTATAATTCACTATATTCACAGCCTAAAAAAAAACAAACAACAACAACAACAAAAAAACCCACATGTGGTCATACAATAGATTCAGAAAAAATTTTTCACAAAATATAACATATGTTCATGATATCTTAAAATCTCCCAGTAAACTAGGAATAAGGGAAGTTCCTCAAAATTATTATAAAGGACATACACACAAAAAAAATCTTCAGCTAACATCAAACAATAATGCAAAACTGCATGTTTTCTACCTATAATCAGAGACAAGACAAGGATGTCAGTTCTCACCACTCCTACTCAACATTGTCCCAGAAGTCATAGCCAGTGTAATAAGGGTCAGAAAAAGAAAAGACATACAGATTGGAAAAGGGGAGATAAAACTGACCCATTCACTAACAACATGATTGTGTATGTAAAAAATTCCAAGGAACCTATTAAGAAAGAGGGCAAGGGAGGGAGGGAAGAAAGGAGGGAGGGAGGCAGGGAGGGAGGAAGAAGGAAAGATAAGTTTCTAGAATTAATGAATTTAGCAGGACTGCACTACAAGATTAACATATAAAAATCTATTGCATTTTTTCTCCCTAAGTCGTAGCTTCCTCATCTGTAAACTGGGAAAACAATAGAATTTGCCTATAAGTTTGTTGTGAGAATTAAACAATTAATATATGCAAGCCATATAACCTTGTACAGTGAAAGCACTTGACAAAAGTTAGCTGTCACTTACTATTATTAGGCATACAAAGGAGAGGCAGATGCATGTGAAGTTGATGTGAAAAGACCTATGGATTTTACAGGCTAAAATCTCAGTAAGGTCAGCAGATCTAGGTGCTAAAAACCACCAAAGCAATCTTGAGACTTTATTCTGAGTTCTGCAAAGTAAGAATATATTAAGCATATATCAGGCCCCAAATTTGAGTTCTCTGTTCAAGTTTTGGGTGCCACATCTTAACAAGTACATTGAAAAAACCCTGTAGCTTTTTAAAGGAGTATGGGCAGAAAGATGAAGATTTGGAAAACTATGCCATAATTGTAGTGGAGGTGGGGAGGTGGTGCGGATGGGGGAGGGAGGCCAGGGGGGGGCTCTTACAATGAAAATACAATGGCTTCACAACTGCAAGATAGCTGATCACAAATATGTTATATGGAATGGTAGTAAACATTGTCCAGAGAATAAACCTATGACCAGAAAGTAGACAGTATATACTTATTAAATTTAATATTAGATATAACAATTAAAACTCCTTTTGACTGTAACCAGTTACCTTGCAGAGTACATGGGGATTATAATTTGACCCCATAATATAGATGAAGGAAATTAAGGCTAAAACTAAAGTATTTGAGCAACACCTGGGTGGCTCAGTTGGTTAAGCATCCAACTCATGATTTCAGCTCATGCTGTGATCTCATGGTCATGAGACTGAGCCCCGGCTCAGGCTCCATGCCAGGCATGGAGCCTGCTTGAGATTCCCTCTCTCTCTCCCTCTGTTTTTCCCCTCCTCATGTTCGTTCTCTCTCTCTCTCTCTCTCTCTCTCTCTCTCTCTCTCTCTCTCAAAAAAAAAAAAAATTAAAGTATTTGATCAAAATCTCAAAGCTAGCCAATACAGAGTCATGATTTAAATCTTGGCCTTTTGACTCTACACAGTGATTGTCATGGTCCTTCAGTAAGCTCAGGGATAGGCTAGGACTAGAGCCCACAGTCTTTGGGTCTGCTGTTTGGTCCAGTGGTCTGGGCCTCATGGATATGCCTGGAGTCAAAATGCAACTGTTTTGAAGCAACTTTCTAACTATGTTGGAGTTAGTCCACAGTATAAATCCTGAGCTTAAATTCATAGAGGTGCAGAATCTAACATCCAGCTAACTAGAGCTATCCACCAAATGAATGTGGGGTAGGGTGATGGGGTGTGAGCAGATGCTATTGATGTTTTTTGCAAAGTGTTTGAAAACCCACTGTGAATATTGATGCCAAGAGCTTGTTGCTGGCTCTTAGAAACAAACAGAAGATGTAACAGCCATTTTTTTCCCTCAATACAGGATACTGTTAGCCAAATGCAGAATTTCAGTTTGATTAAGAAACACAAGTCCATCAGACATTTGCTCCTATTGTTAAAATGTGGTTGTTGATGCCTTGGGAGTGGACTCTCCTGAAAGGTTATACTAACCCCAGCATACAGAGGCCCAGGCAGCCAAGCCAGATGAGTGACAATGCCGTGTCCTGACAGCCGGATCAGCCAATGAATGGATTTTTAAATGATTATTCAATCCCTTCCAACAGAACCTCATTAGCTGTGACCATTGTCACCCTCTATCCTGCCAGTGAGTTGGGTTTTCAGTTCAGTGGAAGCTTAGAATTTTCTTACTCATGCAGGCAGATTAAAGCTCTCAACTAACTCAGGTGTAACTTATTTAATTCACCACCCAACTAATTACCGCAGATGCAGATAAGCCAGGCTAAGAGGAAAGAATCCACTTTCTAACACAAAACAAAGAGCAAGTAAGCATGTTTCTAAATACCCAGCAAAGGATGTGTCAGATGGCAGACATTTTTAAAAAACAACCAAACGCTCCAAATAACTTCAAAAATCAATGAATTCTAAGAGGTCAAAAATTACAGCATGTTCTCTGTACATTTGGGGTCTACCTGGTTCAACTTTGAATGCCATTTAATAACGAAAGTAGATCAACTGTTTCAATCAAGTAAAATTCAAATTCAACCTGTTCTCACACAAGTCCATTCTAAACCAGGTATTTTTTTTTTCTCCCCAAAATTGGGCTTGATTAGCAGTGAATAAAGTATGGAGACTAGAATCAAGGACATTTTTTAAATGTGAACTCTGTCGTTCAAAGAGGTTAACTTTGAAATATGAACTTATTTGAATGTCCTTTGCTCCAACAAATATTAACTGGATGTATCTTATTGTGGTAAAAAAAAAATTGTTCCAAAGGGAGATAATTTTAAAAATCAGATTTTTTTTTGGACTGGTTATTTTCTCAAGAGGCATATTCAGGAATAAGTTATTTGAGCATATATTTTGAAAAAATATAAAACCAATCTCAAATACGATTAAAATAATTCACTTTTTGGGGCGCCTGGGTGGCTCAGTCGGTTAAGCGGCCGACTTCAGCTCAGGTCATGATCTCGCGCTCCGTGAGTTCGAGCCCCACGTCGGGCTCTGTGTTGACAGCTCAGAGCCTGGAGCCTATTTCAGATTCTGTGTCTCCCTCTCTCTCTGACCCTCCCCCGTTCACGCTCTGTCTCTCTCTGTCTCAAAAATAAATAAACGTTAAAAAATTTTTTTAAATAATTCATTTTTTTCATTTTCAAAGGTTATAGACTGAATAAAAGTTTTAATCTTGGCAGAAAATGGTATTCTTACTTAGGGAAGGAAATCTCTCACACAATTTTTTTCTGTTTCATAAGTGACAACTACATGGTAACATTATAGTCATCATATTCCTACAAATTCTCCACTGTGAAATGTTTGGGGAAATATTTCATGGCCCCATTGTACAAGACTACAACCGATCCCGAGAAGTATGGCCAAGGGGAGTAACCCTGACCATTAGAAAAATTACCAGCTCCACCATTCACTGAGTGTGTGACCTTAACAGATCTCTCAGTCTCTGAGCCGCAGTTTCTTCATCTGTAGCATATTATAGCCCTTTCATAACATGTAGCGCAACTAAACAGAGATAAGCCTTAATAAGCCAAAATTCCATTAAAATGACCAGGTCATAGGAAGCTAATCACTGGAATCTTAACTCATAATCACATTATAGAAACCCATCGAGTCTGGATTTCTATGTACTATATGACAGAACACAAGAGATGCTTGAAATTAGTATTTGCAATATCCACAAAGGAATGTGTTCCAAATAACTGAGTTTTGTTTCTGTAGAAAGAACTATAGATGACTTAACACACTCATAATGAACCAGATACCAGCCTCAGATTCTCCCTCCTCTTTCTCTCTCCCTCCCTCCCTCTCTCCTTCCCCCACCCCTCCCATCTCACCTGAGGGCTCAGTGACTCTGCGTTTTCTTGGGGGTGTAAAAGCAGCAGGCGACCCAACCATGGGACAACAGGAGAGGTGTTTTTAAGCTCTCTTTGGTATAAATCTACTTTCCAGCTTGGAGAAAGAAACCACCAACAACCCATTGCTCTGAAACATGGGTGCTGTGACCCTTTCTGGAGAACATCATTAAAAATTTCCTCAGCAATCATTACTCAAAATATTTCCCCAAATTTATTCTCCAGAGTCAAATAAAAAAAAAAAAATATTCGGGGCACCTGAGTGGCTCAGTTGGTTGAGTGGCCGACTTCGGCTCAGGTCATGATCTCGCTGTTTGTGGGTTCGGGTCCCGCGTGGGGCTCTATGCTGACGGCTCGGAGCCTAGAGCCTGCTTCGGATTCTGTGTCTGCCTCTCTCTCTGCTCCCCCCCCCCACTAACGCTCTGTCTCTGTTTCTCAAAAATAAGTAAACATAAAAAAAAAATTTTTTTTTAATTCATCGAGAAAAAACCAGGTAAGGGAGCTTAGTGACTAAACGCTTGGGAAACCTTACACACTTTACTCCCTTCTTAGAAATTCTTAATTTCTCTTAGTTTAAAGGAACTAATATTTGCAGGAAATAAGTCTGTTTGACTTTGCTCAACCAGGTACTTCCCAAACACATTTGACTTTGTCCTCATGCTATTTAGAAATCCTACTTTAATATTCCACCAAACACATTTAGCAAATTCCGATTCAGTCACTTGGTGCCCAGCATCACGTGGACCATCACCAGAGGAACCTTGTTTAAGGCAACAGGAAAATATTAAGAAACTAGAAATTAAAGAACACACTTCTAAATATTCCCTGTGTTGAAGAGGGGGTCTCAAAGGAAATTTTTCCTTATCCTTGGACTTTAGAAAATTCACCAGACTGGTTTGTCAATAATTACTATTTTCATAATTCCCAGTTTAAAAATGTTGCCTGAATCATAGCAAACTCTTCCAATTCACTGGCCTGAAGTTGTTCTGTTGTGGTTTTAACGTAAGTTTTCTTCTTACATTGTTCCTTGTTACTTTAATTATTGTTCGTCTGCTTTCTTTCCACCAGCTCTTCTCTCCTAGTCAGTTTGACCATATCTTTTCCTCTGTGTTCTTAGTGACTACTGAAGGTTTGTCCTTTAAATCAGTAATTTTGAGCGGGGAAGGAGGTTTGCAACCAGCAATGTGATTCTGTGCAACCAATGAAGATGTATATTACTATCTGCACCTTAGCCAGTTCCCTTTTACTCCCACCCTGCAACATCAGAAGGTGCAGGAAGAACTACATGGGATGATGCCCTAGCCTGGCATCTAGACATAGCAAACGTGCAAGAAGTGGCAGCTATTGTAGTTATTATTCCAACTTATACAAGTAGTTGAGTATCCACAAACGAACTAAAGTAATGCTTTTTCAATAAAAAAGAGGACGCAGAGGCACCTGAGTGGCTCAGTAGGTTAAGCACTGGACTCTTGATCTCAGCTCAGGTCATGATGTCACGGTTCATGCGTGAGTTCGAGCCCTGCACCCATCTCCGTGCTGACAGTGCAGAGTCTGCTTGGGATCCTCTCTCTCCCTCTCTCTGCCCCTCCCCCACATGCACATGCATGCTCTCTCTCTCTCTCGAAATAAATAAATACACTTACAAAAGAAAGAAAGAGTATGCAAAACTAAAGTCACAAGTGAATTCTCCTAGTAGACAAAAAAAAAAAAAAAGAATGATAGCCATTATGTTTTTTCACATAATTTAGAAAGTAAAAACAATAGGCAGAAAAAAATAGAGGCAGGAGCAAGAATCATCATCCCTCAACATTACTGGCATGTCCACTGTTCAAGAGAGTCCCTGACTTCTTCTCACCCTACCACTCTGTGTTCTTCTGTGAGTTCCAGATAGCAAATAGTAGATTATGGCTCTAGGTTGCTGTTTCTATCAGGAGCAAATAATCAGAGAACTCTAGCTTTAAAAAATACATTTGTTCAAAAAAAAAATGAGAGTGAGAAAACGATACCATAAGAAAACTGCTTTTCACGGCCGCATAACCCCAGCAATAGAACAATAATGGCTGTTAAATAGTAGCCTAATCCTACAAGTGAACAAATCATTGAAAATTTCAAAGTGGCAGCTTTGATTTGAAGATTCACCTCATTGACTATCTAATTCATTCCTAATGACATAATCATTGGTGAACAGTAAATGCAATTCAGAGGGTCAGAACTCTCCTATTAGTCATTAGCTTTTATAACCAGAGTGCTGTTTTACTACTGAGCCTTGTATTTTACTATTTAGAAGAAGGAACTATCCCCATTTCCAAGGTGATGGTTATCGAAGTGCTGCCACAAACTGTACATGGTTATTACAGCACAAATAGAGAGCTGTTTGAGATACACACAAAATACATTCAAATCGATTCCACCAAAAAAAAAATTTTTTTGCAAATAAAACTCAGCTAGAGATAAATTAATTACCTTATTATGTTCCACAAGGAAAACAAGTGTTAGATACCCTGCTGCATTGTTTGTGGTAAGCAATCAATATTTTACTGTCTAACCATATTTAACTTTACGTGTATATCTAAATCCCTTTCTACTAGGAATTCTAATACAATACTCTAAGCATAACTCATGGCCATATTCAGGTAAATTAAAGATTCCCTGAAATACACCACACGAAGGAAGTCATATTTTATCTGCATCTGTTTCTCTTATTCATTACCTAATCCTTCAACCCCCAATTCCCTCCACAGTTCTTTATTAATTTAAACAAAACATGTTCAGTTGGACTTTTCTCGGTTAGGCATAAATCTGTACACTTACCCTATCACAGACCATTAACAAAACCCAAAAAATTTTATATAGTGAGTACTTATAACAAAGTGGGTTTCTAAAGTGTAATGTGATTAATTAGGGAATCGCACTTGCTTGTATTAAGCTCCTTTGGAAGGTTTGCTTATAGATTCAACTGCCTGTAGCTCAAATATTGATCTGTTTCCTGGATTCTGAAGATGGATGGTACCAGACTATAATGTTTGGATTTGCAATAGTTAACCTGAAAGCCTTTTTAAAGGTAGCCAGAGAAATTGTTGAGTGATAAATGTCAAGAGCTCTTTAACCATGGGAAATGTGTTCATACTTACTGGTGTGTGTGTGTGTGTGTGTGTGTGTGTGTGTGTGTGTCTTTGAGTGTTTATTTCAAATTTGTTATCCATGCTTCTATATTTCAAAATCCAAGAAATGGACTAATGCTAAAAAAGGGATAGTGGTGAAATAGAAAAAATGCATAGCAATGTTGGTTTTAGTTTTGTATGTGTATTAATGTGATGAATCCTAAGAGGGGAGTGAGGGAAACCTATCTTTTGTGTTACCTTGAAGCTACTGGACTTGATTTATTTTATTTTATAACTTGTAAGATTAAAGATCAATGCTCATCTGGCTTTACACTTAATGTTTAAATTTAACAAATACCCTCATCTCCATGCCCGTATTACTGCTATTTCCCTTTCTCAAAATTCTGAAGCTGAGTATTCTGAGAGCATGTTTCTCAGTAAACTATAAAATCTATACTAATATTAGATATTACCAAGGGTTGCCAACAAAGTCTCAGAGAAAATCAATAGGTCAATAGCCTTTACCTCATCCATCCCAACTGTGCACAAAACCCTGTCCTACCTCATCTGCAGAAACACCAAAGAAGGCGTTGATTGGAATTAGTACTCCATGCATTAATCCAGTCACATTAATAAAAACAAACAAATTATTCAATAGGTGGAGAGTATATCTCTGAGCAATGCCATCGTATAATATTAATGATAATATTTTATAACCCTCAGAGGCAAAGAACAGTCCATGTATCAATGGAAAGCCCTTCTGCAGATTTTTCCACGGGCAATAAATTCTTGACCTGGTGCTTTTTCTAAATAAATAAATAACTAAATAAGCTCTTATTGGGGGTGTTGGGGAGAAATGTGGAAGTTTTTGCCAGGCTAGAAGTTACTACTTCTCCTTTCTCATGCCTTAAAAAAAATACAGTAAAGATTTTGCCAAAAAAAAAAAAAAAAGCCTTCAGGAATAATTCAACCCCAATTATTATAACCTAGGCAACACTCACAAATAACATATTTTATAATGTAAAAATACCAATAACATATTACATGAAACTGAGTTCTGAAACCTCAACTGTCTACAGCTCTTAGGGGGGAAGTGATTCATCAGCACTGTTATCTTCTGGCACGGAAATTATTTCTCAGTCTCTTATCCTTTATTTCCAATAAATACTTACTTGTTTGGAATCACTTCAGCAATGAAGATCATGGATAAGGGAGAATACATACCTTAAACTGGAGCCTCTCCTTATTCTTTACCAAAAAAAGCCTTGGACAAGTGACCACATTCTGTGGACTTCTCGTAAAAACCACCTGACCTACCATAACTCTCCTTCTCTCTATAGGCTCGCTAGTCTATGTGGAATAGCAGCTCTTAACATTTCCTCATTTTCAATAAATCCAATTAACCTTGACCTTTTTGCTGCCCTGTCTGGTTTAATCACATCTTGCCAATAAGTGAAGTCCAGAGAATTCCTGAAAAGTCATGATGAACCCCAAGAAATTCCAAGATAGGATTTTAACAAACATAATATAAGATGCAAATCATTCTAATCATTTTAATAGGGGTCAATAAAAGAGTGTCATGTCACAGTCAAAATTGTATTCGTAGGTTATACCTTCAGTGCTCCATCCAGATTGCCACAGATATTTCAGTATCTTTCTTTTTCTTTTTCTTTTTTTTTTTTTTTTTTGAGAACTGCTTTCAAGCCACCAGAACACAGTTTTGTGCATTCTAATGTCTAAGAGGCTCAAAGGTATGAAAGCCTAGCTCCCTCAGCACAGCAGGCTGGGGAAAAGCTGCATTTGTAAACAAGAATTGATTGTCATAAAAAAGAGCCGGCAAAGATAAAAGATTTTGGCAGTTAAAAATATGATTGCCATAACCAATTTTGACAGAAAGGGTGAGAAAAAAAGAAGAGTAAGTCTTCCAAAATACTGAGGAGAATTAGAAAGAAAAGGAAAATGCATAAGGAATCAATTAAGAAGATTCATAACAAAATACAAGAAGAAACTAAGAAAATGAAGAAAAGAAAATAATTGGAGACAAATTTCCTGAGCTGAGAAAAAACAAAAGCCATAAGATTAAAGGCAGCCACAAAGTGCCTAACATGGTAACCTTAAGAAGACTCATACTCAGGGGTACCTGGCTGGCTCAGTCAGTAGAGCATGTGACTTTTGACCTCAGGGTTGTGAGTTTGAGCCCCATGTTGGATACAGAGATTTCTTAAAGAAATAAAAATCTTAAAAAAAGTGCTCCCTTGTTTGGATGAACATTGGGTGTTATATGTAAGTGACGAATCACTAAGTTCTACTCCTGAAAGGAAAAAAAAAAAAAAGACTCATGCTCAGTGATCATGAGATTTCAAGCCACAGAAGATGATATGAAAATCCAAAACAGGACCACCAAAAAAAGACCTACAATGGAAGGAGAATCGTAGAGGCACCAGACTTCTCATCAGCAACATTTGCTATAGACAATAAAGTAATTCTTTAAAGTACTGAGTAGAAATCATTTTGAAACTAGATTTATATTCCATGGCAAAAGAATTCATTTTTAGATGAGAAGTTTATCTCCACTAGTCCTTTGTAAAAAGTAACTTGAGGCTCTAAACAGAAACACAAGAAAGAAGGCATGGAATCTAAGAAATATTATTGCCAGGGCAGGAGTTCAGTGAAAACATATCCCAGGAGGAGAGCTGCGTATTGGAGCTAGAAAAGAGCTGTTCCAAAATAGAATGGGAGGTCAGGGGGATCCAAGAAAAACATTTCTAAGAAGAAAGTATGTTCCATTCCCTTCATTTTTAAGTTGAGCTTTGCAATTAGATTAAAACATATGTTTATTTTGTCATGGTGGGGGGGGGGGGGAAGAATGTCAATTAGAAACTCCAAGAAAAATTACTTGCATAAGACGAAAATAATGATTCAAATATAAAAGAAACTGAAATATGACAATATTTTATTTGAGAAATAAGCTGGGTAAGCACATTAAAGTGGGAGGGAAAATATGTGTAGTGGATACTTTCATATGCCTTCTTCAGAGCTAATTCACCAGTCCCCCAGCCTCTGGTAATAGATGCTGACTGATCGCATCTTCATTCTTCATTGAGGGAATTGCCCTCAGCCTCGGGAAATGTCTTGCCAAGGTTATGTCCCTAAGTCCCTAATAGGATTATTTGAGGCCTTAGTTGCAACCACATTGGGCATCAGCTTTTCCTGAAGCCCAATACTGCCTTTCTCACTTCCTTACAATCTCACTTTCCTCAATTCCTTACAATGTTTCCTTCCTCACTTCGTTCTGAGTGAATCTCCCAAGAGCACTTCCCATGCAATTATCCATCTCAGAATCTGTTTCCAGGGAACCCAATCTAAGACACATGTGTAACATCACAAAGGTCAAAGGGAGCATGGAACACTCAGAAAATTGCACACAGTTCTCTCTCTGTGACTATGGCATTGGACTCATACAAAGAGATGGAAAGGTGGAGAGAGAGGAAATGAACAGATATGTGGAGGTCAGAGAGTAAAGAGACCTGAATGCCACATTATGGAATCTGCATGGAAAGTCTAAGCTGTATGACCGTGATGAATTATCCTCTCTGAACTTCAATGACTTCATTTATAAAATGGATTTTTAAAAAAGTCTCTGGGTTCTTATGAGAAAAATGAAATGCTGTCTATGAAAATGCTCTGTGATGAGATTCACGTGTGTGTTATTAGTAGGCTGAAGTCTACTTCAGCCTATCATGTTTGAGCTTGCCTTCAGGTCTGATAAAGTGGGCTAACTACAAGTCTGTTTGCAACAAGAACTAAGAGGATTTTATCCTGTGAGGAAAGGGAATCAGATATATAAGCCAATCTAATAAAAGTGGTTACTCAAGGAGGGCATAATTCTGAGTTAAGAGGTGTCACTTGGATTTGTCCACCTACTCTCACTGCCCTCCACCCCCAATCCCAATGAACTTTTTTTTTTAATTTGTGTTAAGGTTCCTCTGGGTGGTTCAGTCAGTTGAACAGCTGAGTTTTGATTTTAGCTCAGGTCATGATCCCAGGGTCATGGGATGGAGCCCTGCGTTGGGCTCCAACTGAGCCTGGAACTTGCTTAAGATTCTATCTCTTCCTTCTGTCCCTCTCTCCTGCTCATGCTCTTCTCTCTCTCTCTCTCTAAAATAAAAAATATATATATATATATAAATTAAAAAATAAATAAATTTGTGGTGATAGGTCCTGAGAAGAGAGAATGGAAGAAGAATCAGGGAGGAAGGCTAAGAATAAACACAGGAAGAAGCTCCATAAGACAACACAAACAGTCCTGCTTCATCATGTGACCCCAAATATTTTATCTACTTCTTCCAAGAATATGGTGTGGTTATGGCATCCTGAGGATTCCAGAATGTGTGATGCACAGTTGCCAACTAAGGGGTCCCACATGTCAGCAGCAATGATACATGGTGGAAGAGGTGGAAGCCACTGAGAGCAGCTCAGTCATGGGCCCCTGAGCCAGTGAAGTGCTGAACACTGGAGGCCAAGCAGAAGGAAGCCAGAGCAGCGGACTAAGAAAATGGGGGCCATATGTGGTACCCATCAGACCCCCTGTGGGACCCCTGGCACTAACTGCCAGACCCTTTTCCAGAAGTAGAAGTCCTGCAATTATAGCTGAGAGGAGAACCAGAGAAGTATGCACTGTTACTGTAACAGTATCACAGTATCACATCAACAGTATGCACAGTTACTGTAACGCCATCCCATGTCCACCAGGATTTGTATAGCTTGGGGCAGCATAATAATAATTACTGTTATTATTTATCAGATAATGGCAAAGTTTATAAGAAAAATGTCTCTTGGTTGTTATGTATTCAGTCTACAAATAGGTGCTGAATAAATATTGACTAACTAAATGAATGAATCAGTGCATGACTGCATCACTATATCAGGTTTCCCTGCAATTGGAATATAAAAGATATTATGAAGGGTTAAAGATGACAAATCAGGCTCATCATCAAAGGATGTTTAGTGAATGATATCAAAGTCCAAAGAATCTGGAATGTCCAGAAGCACTCAAACTTTCATGGGTGTATCATCTGTAAATATGTCTAAAAACTCCTCTGGAATTGACAATATTTTCCATCTGCAACATCTCCTTGGGGTAGTAAATGTCATATGCTACTACCCCCTGGGTAAGTAGCATATCCTTTCCCTGTGTCTGTCTGTCTAAAACTCTAAGGAGTGTTATTTGTCATCAGGAGTGTCTCTCCACAGGACATAAACTGGGTACTCAGTGTTTGCTAATCATTCAGAGTGTGTCTTAAGCTGCACCAAAACCTGGACCAGTTTCTCCTACTCAGCTCTGGTGAGTTACAGAGGTGGTACTTTTTTCTTGCTGACATTGCCACTAATAATGTGTGTTGGCCTCAATTATTAAGAATTTAAGACATAACAAGCAAAATCTTACAATCTAACCATATTCCATCCAAAGTCAGAGGTCACACTAAATTTCTTCCCTGTTCTTAATTAAAATCGTTGTCCTGTGGTGTCTGGGTGGCTCAGTGGGTTAAGTGTCTGAGGTCGGCTCAGGACACGATCTCACAGCTCGTGAGTTTGAGCCCAGCATCAGGCTCTGTGCTGATGGTTCTGTGGTCTGTCCTGCTTCAGCTTCTGTGTCTCCTCTCTCTGCCCCTCCCCCACTTGCACTCTCTGTCTCTCTCTCAAAAATAAACATTAGGGGCGCCTGGGTGGCGCAGTCGGTTAAGCGTCCGACTTCAGCCAGGTCACGATCTCGCGGTCCGTGAGTTCGAGCCCCGCGTCAGGCTCTGGGCTGATGGCTCGGAGCCTGGAGCCTGTTTCCGATTCTGTGTCTCCCTCTCTCTCTGCCCCTCCCCCGTTCATGCTCTGTCTCTCTCTGTCCCAAAAATAAATAAATAAATAAATAAATAAATAAATAAATAAATAAATAAATAAAATAAAGATACCAAATGCCATTAGTCGTTTTAAAAAAAAAAATAAAAAAAAAATAAACATTAAAAAAAACCTTTTTTTAAGGTAATTAAAAAAAAAATCTTTGCCCTAAGTAGAACTTCTGCCAACTAGATCTCATTTGTGTCCTTCTCAGTTAGGCCCCAGGACACATTTGGATTTAAGCTCACTTTGTTCAGAAGCCTCAGGCTGAAAATAGATGATAGATAGATAGATAGATAGATAGATAGATAGATAGATAGATAAAAAATTTGGAACATTTGGCGGGGGGGGGGGGGGGGCGGAGTTTTCAAATAATCATATGAGCCAAAAATATTTTTTAAATAAAATTTTGTAGGGGCACCTGGGTGGCTCAGTCAGTTAAGTTTCTGACTTCAGCTCAGGTCATGATTTCACGGTCTGTGAGTTCAAGCCCCACATCAGGCTCTGTGCTGACAGCTCAGAGCCTGGAACCTGCTTCAGATTCTGTGTCTCCCTCTCTGTCTGCACCTCCCCTGCTCACACTATGTCTCTCTGTTTCTCAAAAATGAATAAATGTTCAAAAAAAATTTTTAAATAAATAAATAAATAAATAGATAGATAGATAAATAAATAAATAAATAAATAAAATTTTCTTTTAACTAGAAAAGGTCCTATATATTCCCTCCCCCTTTAACACACCTTGACAGTAATATCCTAACCGATTTCATCCAATAAACATGGTTCAACCCATTTTTCTTATCAGGTTTTTTTTTCTCCTGCAAAGTTTTCTTAAGTGTGGAACAATATTATTGCCCTCAACTGTAACATGATCTATTTCTCTGGTCTTGTTTAAGCTGTTTATCATTTGCTGCACTATTTCAGATGAAATTAATCTTCTAAAAACAGATTACACTCTAGGATGTTTTATGGCTAAAAGCTCCATCAAGACTTTTTCACAATGTGTTAATGGAACAGAAAGCAGCCAGGTAACGTAGTTCCATGTGCTGTAATAAATGCTTACTACTGCATTCGTTGAAGCCATCATGGTTGATTCGCAGACATTGAGGAAGCCTTTTTGTTTCATAAATCATTGAAATATTTCAGGACCTTTTGCATAAGTCAGAGATATTCTTAGAGTGTTTAGCATCAATAACAATGAAAACCAACATGACAACATCTTAAGCAGTCTGAAAATATCGTGCAGTGAGTTCCAGCCTGCTTCCATTGGAGGACTACTAAAAACAAGTACATTTCACCATCCCTACAAACACACACACACACACACACACACACACACACACACACACCACTTAGGCAAGTTATTACTTCTAGGGTTAACTAAGCCTTTCTCTTCAATAGAGATACCATAACCAAACATAATGCGTAACGGAAAATTTAAATTTAAATCTACTCATACCAAATGGATCTAAAAGATATAAATTAGTTGAACACATTATGCATTATGAGTGAACTCAACTTGAAATTCTTTGCAATGGAGGATCCTGCTCAGTTTCTACCAAAATATCCTGTAGGATATTTTATCAAAATAGTCCTATGTATTTACACAAACCAGTCCTACCAAAAGAAATGAACTTGGCTTTAGTGAGACTCCTTTCTCTTTTCCAGTTGCTCAGACCAAAACTCTGGGAATCATTTTTGATTTCTCTTACTTTCACAGCCCACATCCAACCGTTAGCAAACACTAACAACCCGAGTTTAACATAACCAATATCTAGCATCTCACCACCTCCACAACCACCGCCTGACCCAAAAGTCTCCAAGATGGTTTCCCAGCTTCCTTCTTTACTCCTCTATCATCCATTCTCCAAGAGAACGTGGAATGATCCTTTAAAAATGTAAATCACATCGTGTCACTCCTTTGCTTCAAACTCCAATGATGTCCATCTCACTTTGGCTAAAAGTCAAAGACCTACCATGGTGGTTTAAAAAGCCCCTCATGGCTTAGCCTCTACTGCCTTTCTGTCTCATCTCTTACTACCCTTGCCCTCAATTATTCCAGTCTAGCCACACTGGCTTCCTTTCTGCTCTCAAAGACACTATGCTCCCACCTTCTGTCTCAAGAAGATCTTTGCACTTGTACTCTCTGCCTAGAATGAATTTCCGCAAGATATCCAGGTTGGCTCCCACACTTGCTTCAGAACTCTGTTCAAATAGTACCTTATCAGGGAGGTCTGGCCACCATATACAAAAGAGCTCATGTACAAGATTGACTTTATGTGCTTCTTTAGATTCATTCTGTTCCACCTGTCTCCAGGCATCATCCATATGCCCTACTTCCCAGATGGAGTAGCCCCAGCAAACTCAATGCATGTGATCAACGTCCTGGTTGTCACCATCATCTGCTCACCTCTTACCTTTGCTGGCTGACTTAGCTTTCCCATTGGGGAGCACTTGAACCCAGGTCCAACCCAACTGGACTCATGAAGGGTTCAGGCTCTCCAAGAGCTTCCCTGAAAGGCTAGATAAAACAACCAGAAGTGGAATACCCTGTTAGGTGGGCTTTGATCAGTGAGAGACAAGGGATGGAAAGAAATCAACATAAATTGTTCTCTCTTTCTCCCCCCAAATATAAAGCTCTATATGGTCTCTCTGGGAATGTCCTGAATAATCCAGCAACCAGCTGTTTCTTCTGATGCTGCAGCCAGTTCAAAAATGCATACCTTCTCCCCACCCCCCACCCCCGATTTCTCTGCTTCACATTTCATATTCCCTCTCTTTTACTGCCCTGAGATTGTACCTCCTAAAAGTATTAGGATGCAAGCTTTGTCTCAGGCTTGGTGTTCTAAGGTATCTAACTCAGATACATACATACACACACGCGCACGTGTGCACACACATGCGCGTGCATGTGCGCACACACACACAACTATACTCCAAACTCTGATCCTGCCTTATTTCTCTTCATTGCTTGTCATCACTTATCTTTATGTCCGTCTCCCCTTGTGAAATGTAAACTCCAGGAGAGCGCTGATTGTTTCTTTTGTTCAATGATGTAGTCCCAAAAGATAGAGCAATGCCTAGCACATACAAGCATTAAATAAATGTGTTTAGACAATGACTAAGTGAGAAGTTTGTTTGCAAGTGTAGAATTAAGCACCATTTTATATTCCAAAAACAGAAACTGGAGAAGTTCAGGTTTTTATGCATGACCTGCCTTTTAATGTCAATTCTCCCAACGGGAATTTTTTCTGTTCTTTCCCCTGTCCTTAGTTTGGCCACCTTTCAATTCCAAGTTCAACTCCCAAAACTTCCTTTCCCCAAATTAAGCTCATGACTGACATAACCACTTCCATCACCATGTGGATCATTTTATTCAGTCCCCTTCGATAGCATGCATAGAGTATACTTTATGCATTTTATCCATCCTTCCAGAACTGCATACTATCCTAATAGATTGAGCACTTCTTTCACCCTTCATGCACCACACATCTCCTCATAGATATACATAAGGATGTTCCCTCCCCACAACCAACTACCTCATGCTGATCTTGTCATTAACGATAACTATTCATCGCTGAGCACATATGATGTGCCAGGCGTTGTGGTGGACATTAAGTCACCACAACAACCCTGAAAAGTGTGAAAACACCTTGACATTCACTCATACTAAAGTGTTTGGGACTTCCTATACTCACCTCAGAGTTATTTGCCTGGATAAAGCTGACATAATCAAAAGAAATAAATCATTCTGTTACCATTTCGTGCATCAAGGAGCAAGAGATTCCATGGCGAAAGATAGGCTCCTTCCTTCCTCATGCCCCTCAATTTACAGCCCCGTTCAAATCATTGATTCACTACTTTATAACTGTCCTAGAATTGCATCATGAAAATATGTTCTGTCTTTTTATGTAATTTAAAGCTCCTTGAGATCAGACATGCCTTTTACTTCTTGGGTGTTCCTGGAATACCATATTTATCTTTTAACTTGATTCAAGCCTTCTGTCTCTCACCTCTCTGGCCTGTCTGTACTTCCAGCACCAGAGCAGTGGTCTCCAGAGTAGGGGTGCACATGTCCAGGGAATGAGCAAGATGATTTTTTGTGTGTGCAGAAAAAAATATTAGAAATTATATATACATTTATTTATTGTTATGTAAAAAATAAGAAATTGTATATGCTTAATTTTGTTTCATATATGAATCCATGCTGGTATCTTTCCCTGGTCTATACATAAGAATGCCAAGAGTATATGAGATACCCGAGATATCCAAACAGAGGAGATGAGCAGGACCCCTTCACCTCTTTTGTGCAGTCAGCACACTACAGCTTAGGTATACGCAGGTAAAAGTGTAGTTACAAAGTATATAACTGAGCTTTAACTAAACTAACCCTCACAAAATGGGTACCTGGCTTAGATTCCCCCCAAACAAACGATGAATAGAAGAAAACACCATTTTTGTAAGCCCAGGTGAACAAGAAAATGGCAGTGGTAACATTTCTACTCCTAGTACAAATTCTTTGTCTAACACGTTGTAAGATAAAATCAGTTACAAAAAATAGGCTTTAAAATTCAAAATTATCCAGAAGACTATTTAAAATATGGACTTGCATTTACTTTCATTAACAACGAAACTCATCCTATGTGTATAGTTTATCTCAACATATTGGTTAATGATGATTATATGCATATATAGAATTGTAATAGCTGATGATAATATCAATCAATCACAATTAACAAGACATTTTTAAAGTAAGCATCTAAAACATAGAGTAACCAGCTTAAGGTCACAGGGCTAATAGCATGGTAGAGTCAGAATTGGAATCCAGGCTGTCTGGCTCCAGAGTCGGCACAATTAACCTCTACATTACCGTGCTAACAACAAAATATAACATTACTCCAGGTTCATCCTTAACATTATATCCAAGTCACTAGCCCTTATAACCGCATGAAAAAGCCACAGGCATTAGAATCAATCTTGATGACAATACAAAAACTATGATTTTACTATGTAAGTCAATTTAAATCTAGATCAAAGAAATCTAAATTACTTGTCATTTGGGTTATAATCTCATATTCCAAAGCTTAAATGCCTATAAGAAAGCTTTATCTAATTTAAGATCACTAGCTCAAATATAAGCACAGAGTTAATACTACTTTTCTCTAAAATAATCAGTACAAAGAGTTCTATTCTTCCCATAGTAAAATGTGTCATAGAACTTGAACTAGTAGGCAATCACTATCTTTTCTTCAGAAGGAAAAAAAGCTTTTGAAATATGTACCATAACCTCTAAAAAAATACAATTATCCTCCTCAAGAATTGAAGCATTTTTTTTGACAAAAACGATGAGCAATTGATCTATAGTTCTTTTCTTCCTCAAAAAATGATTGTATATTGTGTAATGATCATTATAATTAAAAATTAAGATGGCTTGCAATAATTCCACCATTATTTGATTCAAAATCTTTATAAAATATTGGCATTTTCCAACATTTATTTTTCCTGTCTATGTTCCATTTAAGGCCAAATTTTCAAACCCAGCTGCCAAATTACACATATAATTACTGCATTTGCGCACAAAAATGTGATAATTGCTTACACAATTTCAGAGGCCAGCTTGAGGCTCCTTTCCAAATTTGTTTTACATGTACAGTGCGGTGTATGTAGTTTTATATGAAAATGGGGGAAAGTAGAATTCATGGTTTGTCTGAGTGATGTGTGAAAATGGGTACAAAATAAAGCCTTTCTGTAAATGTTTGGGCCTGTCTTTATATTTTCTCCCCATAGGTTTTTGTAAAAGAAGAGTTATTGAGCAGCTCAAACTTCAGCTGGCATCGGAGTTAGGGCAATGGAAGGAGATAGTGTCCAGTATAATGCCATAAGTAGGGCAGGTGTC
This sequence comes from Neofelis nebulosa, assembly GCF_028018385.1. Classification (NCBI taxonomy): domain Eukaryota; kingdom Metazoa; phylum Chordata; class Mammalia; order Carnivora; family Felidae; genus Neofelis; species Neofelis nebulosa. The sequence goes on from NC_080786.1 coordinate 24,003,146, forward strand.
CATTTTCTCAGTGGTTGATATGTTGTCATGGAACATTCTTCTGTCTGTGACCTATTTCTATCCACCTGGATAAGAAGAGATAAAGGTGATATAAGGTCCACAATTGTACAGTCAGCTATGACATCACCAACCTCTGTAGGGCAAAGTGGTTGAGCACTGGGTGCCTGAGGATTTAGCCTTCTGATTTTACCTGAAGGCTGATACACTGTTTGGCAAATATCCACAGTGAGTATTCCTAACTGAAAGGTTTGGTTCAAGAAAAGACAAATAAAAAGGATCTACCTGTCATATACATTAGTGAGATGATTTCAGATACTTTTGTCTCTGCACAAGTTAGTTAGAAAATTATGCCTAGTTCCACACAGCCTGACACCGAGGCTCAAAAACTCTGCTTTTCAAACTCAAGGACTATGAATCTGATCTCTAACTATGGCCATATATCTGACAATGGAACTAATCACTAGTAATTAAGCCAGAAGGAAGTTGTCAAAGAAACCCTCAGAAAGATCATGCTCCCCAATGCCCACCTGAAATAACCGTAACACTTCCTGAGCACTTGATACATGTTAACTAACATTCTAAGCATTTTGCAGATACCCATTCCCTCTTTACATGCTTACTGATCCTAAGAGGAAGTACTATTAATATCCCCATACATCTGAGGAGACTGATGCACAAAGAGTTTAAGGAATTTGCCCACATTCTTAACAATTAGAAAGTAGAAAAGACAGTTATTGGAATGCAGACACTCTTACTGCACAGCTTTTGCTCTTAAATAACATACTGCCAAGGAAAATAGTGAACAAATGATAGACTCCCAAAGAGAAGACCTTCGACAGCCAGCATGACTATATGAAGAATTCCCTACTGGAATGTAGTCCTCACCATCTCTGCCCAGCAGGAATGATAATGGCATGGACTAAGGACTATTATGTGTTGTTTCCCATTCTTCCCTTTTCCAAATGGTAATTTTTTATTGCAGTTATTTTGCTCTTTCTTCATCATTTTATATGGGTTATGTTATAGGTGGAAAACATATTACCAAAAATCCCCAGACTGTGAGGAGTTTCACTCAGACATGATAGACAAGACCCCCACATGATCCAGAGAATCAAAACTTGGAGCTAAAGCACTAGTCTTTCAGTTGTCTCTGGTGAGGAAACATGTTTCTAAGAGGATGAGTGGAAAGAAGGGTATGTATGGGTTCTGGGTAAGCAGTGGACACTTACTGGTAACTTATCCAGTATCCACTTCTCCCTTCTTCTGATTCATGGGCTCCTCTTCATACAGCAAGGTGATTGGCCACTCTCGTAGCAGTGACGATTGAGCAGGGAGGAAATTCCTGAAGAAGTGACAGTGCTCAAGCTATCCTGTCTTGAGTTTTTTTGTATTCTCCCCAGTATTCCCAGACCTGAACTTTGGAGCCCTTACAGGCTTCTTGAAGGATTTTGTCAATCTTGTTACCAATCCAAACTTTACCTTGTCAGTATGTGACTGGATTTTGCAAACTCAAAAGAATTACTTCTCAGCCTCCACGTTTGATCTTTACTTGCTGTTAAGCCACTTCTCTGACATGGGAATACGGAACATGTATCAGAATCCACTCAAAATGCAAAAACTGACACCAGTTGTCTTAACAGAGAAATTATTTTTATTTATTTATTTATTTTTAAAAAAAATTTTTAAGGTTTAAGAGAGAGACAGAGTGCAAGCAGGGGAGGGGCAGAAAGAGAGGGGGACACAGAATCCGAAGCAGGCTCCAGGCTCTGAGCTGTCAGCACAGAGCCCAATGTGGGGCTCGAACCCACGGACCTTGAGATCATGACTTGAGCTAAAGTTGGACACTTAGCCCACTGAGCCACCCAGGTGCCCCAATTTTTTATTTATTTATTTTTATTTAAATCCAAGTTAGTTAATACATAGTGTAATAATGGTTTCTGGAGTATAATTTAGTGATTCATCACTTTATATATAACACCCAGTGCTCTTCCCAACAAGTGCCCTCCTTAATGCCCATCACCCATTTAGTCCATCCCTCTATCCAACACCCCTCCAGCAACCCTCAAGTTGTTTTCTGTATTTAAGAGTCTTTATGGTTTGCCTCCCTCTCTGTTTTTATCTTATTTTTCCTTCCCTTCCTCTATGTTCATCTGTTTTGTTTCTTAAATTCCACATATGAGTAATATCATGACATTTGTCTTTTTCCGACAGACTTATTTCACGTAGCAGAAAACATTCTAGTTCCATTCATGTTGTTGCAAATGGCAAGATTTCATTCTTTTTGATCACTAAGTAATACTCCATTGTATATATATATACGACATCTTCTTTATCCATCCATCAGTCTATGGACTTTTGGGCTCTTTCCATACTTAGCTATTGTTGATCATGCTGCTATAAAACATTGGGGTGCAAGTGCCCCTTCAAATCAGCATCTTTGTATCCTTTGGATAAATTCCTAGTACTAAAATTGCTGGGTCATAGGGTAGTACTATTTTTAATATTTTCAGGATCCTTCATACTGTTTTCTGGAGTGGCTACACCAGATTACATTCCCACCAACAGTGTAAAAGTGTTCCCCTTTCTCCACATCTTCACCAACATCTGTTGTTTCCTGAGTTCTTCATGTTAGTCATTCTGACAGGCACAATGTGGTGTCTCGTTGTGGTTTTGATTTGTATTTCCCTGATGATAAGTGATGTTGAGCATCTTTTCATGTGTCTGTTAACCATCTGGATGTCTTCTTTGGAAAAGTGTCTGTCCATATCTTCTGTCCATTTCTTCACTGGATTATTTGTTTTTTGGGTATTGAGTTTGATAAGTTTTTTTTATAGATTTTGGATAATAACCCTTTATCCAATATGTCATTGGCAAATTTCTTTTTCCATTCTGTTGGTTGCCTTTTAATTTTGTTGAGTGTTTCCTTCTCTCAAAATCTTTTGCTTTTTATCTTGGTGAGGTCCCAATAGTTCATGTTTGCTTTTGTTTCCCTTGCCTCCAGAGACATGTCTAGTAAGAAGGTGCTGTGGCTGAGGTCAAAGAGGTTGCCGCCTGTTTTCTCCTTTAGAACTTTGATGGTTTCCTGTCTCACATTTGGGTCTTTCATCCATTTTGAATTTATTTTTGTGTATGGTGTATGAAAGTGGTTCAGTTTCTTTCTTCTGCATGTCTCTTTCCAGTTTTCCCAGCACCATTTACTGAAGAGATTATCTTTTTTCCATTGGATATTCTTTCCTGCTTTGTCAAAGATTAGTTGGCCATACATTTGTGGGTCCACTTCTGTGTTCTTTATTCTGTTCCATTGACCTATGTGTCTATTTTTGTGCCAGTACCATACTGTCTTGATGATTACAGGTTTATAATACAGCTTGAAATCTGGAATTGTGATGCCTTCGGCTTTGATTTTCTTTTTCAACATTACTTTGGCTTTTCTGGTTCTACACAAATTTTAGAATTGTTTGTTCTAACTCTGTATTAACAGAGAAATTTCAATATAAAAATTAGTTGGGCAAATAAAAGGATAAAAAGAGAACCCTAAGGCATCTTGGAGGTAACAGCTTCAGCAAACAGCCACCACCCCCAGGTCTGAGAGAATAAATAGGCTGGAATTATTAAAACTTGCTTAGGGGGCGCCTGGGTGGCGCAGTCGGTTAAGCGTCCGACTTCAGCCAGGTCACGATCTCACGGTCCGTGAGTTCGAGCCCCGCGTCAGGCTCTGGGCTGATGGCTCGGAGCCTGGAGCCTGTTTCCGATTCTGTGTGTCCCTCTCTCTCTGCCCCTCCCCCGTTCATGCTCTGTCTCTCTCTGTCCCAAAAAAAAAAAAAAAAAAAAAAAAAAAAAAAAAAATAACTTGCTTAGAAAAGGGACTTCTTTTCTAATTGTAATTGTAATTGAAACCTAGACGTCTGAGTGGGGGGCACTGCTCACCTAGTGTTGGTGTCCCTGAGTTCATAGGAGGGTCCTGGCCACAGGACTTCTGAGGAGGGGATTCACCTAACACCTAACTGGTGCTGGCATCTGAAAGGGGAGCAGTGAAAGCTCTACAAGTGCTGGAGGAACTGCAAACCAGACTCTGATGCTACCATAGAGAGGAACTGCCCCTACCTGGGTGAGAAAGCATGGCTGGGCTTATAGCCACAGAAACAGGAAGCAAAACTAGAACAGGAAGGAGCAGGTCCCTCTTTCCTCCTCCAATCATGCAGTTTCCCTCTAGTGCCCCCTACTGGCACTACATGGAATCAGCTTGTAAAGCGGTAATGTGGTTTGCAGAATCCCAGGTCCAGGATCACAAAGCAAAGGGTGAGTTTGGAGCTTAGAGATAATAACTTAATTAGCACAGAGCAGCTCATTTTTATTGTATGGAGGAGGAAATCATAATCCTACTCTCATAAAGGATAAAAACACCCAGTTTCTACAAGAAATCTCCCATGATTCCTATATGACTATCAATGATGGTATTACTGAAAGAAAAGTACTGGTTATTATTTCTTCTGGAAGACAGATTTGGAGGTGCCTTGGTGACTCAGTTGGCTAAGCATCTGACTCTTGGCTCTAGGCTCAGGGTCATGAGTTCTAGCCCCAAGTCTGGCTCCATACGGGGCATGGAGCTTCCTTAAGATTCTCTCTCTCCCTCTCCCTTTGCCCCTCCCCTACTTGCAATTGCAATCTCTCATTAATAAATAAAGAAGTAAATAAATAAATAAATTTTAAAAAATTTAAAAAGATATATTTGTATAGGCAATCTCTAACAGTGTGGATATTAAACATGTGAGTGGCCATATTTATATATGTACTATTAACTTCCAGAAACATAGTGTTTCTGTTCCTACAGAATCATGAGGATGCTTTTTCCCCAGGAAAAATCTTAGACATTGTGATTATTCTCCACAGATATTTATGGCACCATCATTTGAATATCTCTATTTTCTCAGGGTGCTGAAGGAGAAAATATTGATTATGGAATCTTCTGAAAGTCATTCAGTGTGTATGAAGCTAATAAAAAAGTATATTGTGGTCATGGTAGAATTTTCAAAGAGGTAATGATCATGGCTTCACTATACCTATCTGTTTGGCAGTTATTCCTTTGTATAAAATGTCTATTCATTATATTGTCCACATTGTTGTTGACTGAGATTAGCCAGATTTAACAAGACAGGAAAATCTATATTCTTATACCAATTTTGACAGCCCTAATAGACATAAAAATCTTTCTGATGTCTTTTCTAGGGCAGTTAAATGTAGTGGTCAACCACAGCATTCAGAGCCTTCCTTTAATTGCTAGATTGGAAGGTTGGCCTCAGACTGGTATTCCTAAATGAGGCCTAAGGGTTACATATAATTTGAGCACAGTTTGTTCTGAAGAAATTTCTTCAGGATAAATGGGCTTGGGGAAGAGCAGAGAAGGAGGGTGTCCATCCCCTTAGGCATTCAAAGGCTTGAAAGTTCCATAAAAGGTAGACAAAGAGACAAGATATAATGCTTAATCTATACCTCTCCCTGAATGGAGAGACAAGGTAATGTGGTAAAAGGCAACTTAGTCACCAACAGTCATTTCATGTCCATTCCGTTTCCTACATATGATAGTCCATAGAATGGAAATACAGAATAAGTAACTGAGAATATAAGATGCTCTCATCATAGCCACTCCTAAATATCCCAATGAGTTGAGAGGTCACAAAAGATAATGTAATATTTTAAACTGTGGCCTCTGGAATCATGTTGCCTGAATGCAAAACAAGGTATCTCTTATTCATTAGCTACGCAATCATAGGCAAGTTACTTAACTGCCCGTGCCTCAGTCTCTCATTTGTAAAATGAGAAGAATAATATACCTACCTAAAATTAATTGGGGTAAGTAAAGTGTCACGAAAAATATAGTGGCTTAAAGGTTATAGCAGTTTCTTCCTCTCATGTAGCAGCTCCCAGTTTGTGATCCAGTGAGTTGAGCATTTCTGCTCTATTCGTTCATTCACAGACCCCGCTTCCCCTCATCTTGTTACCCTACTTTCTCCTAGGTAATTGTTGTCATTTGCTTTGTCAAAGTTGGTTCCGGGGCATACCTGCGAACCAGCTTACAGGAATGGAAACAGAACCGTGATCTGGGGCAAAAAGATTATCTTCTTTGGAGATGACCCATAAGTTGCACTTTTTTCCACTCACATATTGACCCATACATATTCACCTGCTTCAAAGAAAGCTGGGAAATACAGTGTCTAGCTGGAAGCCCATGTATTCAGCTCCATTTTTTTTAGAAGAAAGGGAAAATGGATTTTATTGGCCAAGGGGAGTCTGTCATCCAACTTTATAGGGTTACTGTGGGTCAATGAGGTAATGTACTTAGAAAAATGTCTTGGGGCGCCTGGGTGGCGCAGTCGGTTAAGCGTCCGACTTCAGCCAGGTCACGATCTCGCGGTCCGTGAGTTCGAGCCCCGCGTCGGGCTCTGGGCCGATGGCTCGGAGCCTGGAGCCTGTTTCCGATTCTGTGTCTCCCTCTCTCTCTGCCCCTCCCCCGTTCATGCTCTGTCTCTCTCTGTCCCAAAAATAAATAAAAAACGTTGGAAAAAAAAAAAAAATGTCTGACATTTAGTGTTCTATAATGGCTAACTATTGATATTGCCAGGTTACAGGCTCTTCACAAATATTATTTTTCTTCCTCTTTTGGGCACATTATAGGACTAAAATTCCCTGCCCTTTTTTTAAAATTTATTTTAATCTTTTAAATATCCCCTTCCTTTTTCATACCTTTGATTTGTCAGAGAAACTGAGTCATTTTTTCCTATAGGAATTCCCACATTCTGGATTTAACTGCTTCTTATAGAACCCTTTTAGTTCAGTACCTGAATTTGTTCACTTACTCTAGTATTTCTTTTCTACTCAATTTCAATTCTACTCCTAGTATTTTTTTAAAGGTTTTATTTTTTTTTAAGTTTGTTTATTTATTCAGAGAGAGAGAGAGAGAGAGCCCGAGGGGCAGAGAGAGAGAGGGAGAGAGAATCCTAAGCAGGCTCAGCACCGTCAGCTGCAGAGCCCAATACGGGGCTGGAATTCACAAACTGTGAGATCATGACCTGAGGGGAAAACAAGAGTCAGTCACTTAACTGACTGAGCCACCCAGGTGCCCCAACTCTCAGTATTTTTTTAATGGAAAAAATGGAAAAAATTAAAAACTGCCTCTGGCAGTTTGTAAGGAAGATTCTTGAGTTATGTCTGAGCCTCTAGAGTAGCACCATCTAGTAGGCATATGTGAGTCCACTTGACACATTATAAAAGCTAAAAAGAAATTAGGTGAAATTAATTTTTAACAATAAATTTTATGTGACCTAGTCTATCATAAATAATATCATTTCCATTTATAATTGAAATAAAAAGCCATTGAGATATAGTTTTTCATTTTGACACTAAGTTTCCCAAAACTGGTGTATGGCTAATACTTTCAGTAAATTACAATCCAGACTACCTTAATAGCCGTTTTAGTGGCTAGTGGTTACCTGTTCTGAAGGCACAGCTCTTCAGAGATTAACCACCCCAGGACCCTCTGATCATGCTGGAAGTTAGTGGGACTTTGTGAATGTTTTTAAGCTCTCAGTCACAAATAAAAGCTTGTAATTTTATTTCCTTGTTTCTCTCAATTTCCTCAACATGTGGCAGGAATATTTGCTGACATTTTCTGGATTATGAGACTTCTAGAACTATTAGAACTTCCTTTTTCTCCACTCATCTACTTTTGCACAGTTGTTAAACCCAAGAGGGGTCTGCGAGCATCTTGCTGTTGTGTTTTGGGAATTTTGGGGGTAACTTGTAAGTTAGCTTTGTTGAGGATGTTGCTTGAGTGTTTGCTTCGCCGTTCCAGGCACTATATCTGTTTTTATGTTAGGTGTTGTAAAACAAACCCAGCATCATTATTTTGTCCCATTCAAAAGCCTACCACATTAGATTTACCTACATTTTCTACCTATTTATTTGTTTACCATATCAAACCTTCTTTCTGATATTATTTTTTTAACCTTTTGATCCTCTTCATCCATTTCACACATTCCCCAACTCCCCACCTCTGGCAACCACCAATCTGTTCTCTATTATCTATGAAGTCAGTTGTATTTTTATTGTTGTTGCGGTTGTTGTTTAGATTCCACATATAAAAGAGATCATACAGTATTTTTCTTTCTGTATCTGACTTATTTCACATAATACAATGCCCTCGAGGTCCATCCATGTTGTCACAAGTGGCAAGGTTTTATTTTTTTTATGGCTGAATAACATTCCATTGTGTCTGTGTGTGTGTGTGTGTGTGTGTGTGTGTGTGTGTATTTATGGTATATATTTACTACATCTTCTTTATCTATTCATCTATTGTAGACATTTGAGTTGTTTTCGTGTCTAGGCTATTGTAAATAATGCTGCAATGAATGTGGGGTACATATATCTTTTCAAGTTAGTGTTTTTGTTTTCTTCTGATAAATATTCCAAAGTGGAATTACTGGATCATATGTTAGTTCTTTTTTTAGTTTTTTGAGGAATCTCCATACCGGCTTTCATAGTGCCTAAACCAATTGACATTCCCACCAACAGTACACATGGTTCCCTTTCCTTCACATCCTTGCTAACATGTGTTATTTCTTGTGTTTTTGATAACAGCTATTCTAAGAGGTATAAGGTGATATCTCATTGTGGTTTTGATTTGTATTTCCCTCATGGCTGAAGATGTTGAGTATCTTTTCAGGTACTTCATGGTCATCTGTATATCTTCTTCAGAAAAATGTCTATTCAGATTTTCTGCCCATTTTTGAACTGGATTATTTGTTTTTTTGCTATTGAGTTGTATGAGTTCTTTATGTAGTTTAGATAGCCCATTATAAGATATATAATTTGCAAATATTTTCTCCTATTCCATAGGTGACCTTTTTATTGTGTTGATGACTTCCTTTGCTGTGAAGAAGCTATTTAGTATGATGTAGTACCACTTATTTATTTTGTTGTTGTTGTTGCTTTTACTTTTGGTGTCAGTTGGAAATAGTCATCTAAATTACAGATTCATAGAACTATTGACCCAGCATATTTTCATCTAGGTATTTATCCTACAGATATACTGGCATCCAGGAAAATGACATATGTACAAAGTAACTCACTTCAGCCTCAATTCTAACAAGAGATTGGAAACAAAATAAATGTCCATCAATAAAGGGTTAGGTAAATAAATTATTTATTTCACTTCTCAAACATTTTTATAGATCTTTGAAATGCTCATAGTCCATGAACACTCACCTATGACTACCAATGATTAAATTGGCCCCAGTAAGTGCCAGTAAGTGCCGATCTTCATCTCATTTTACCATAATGCCTTATCATATGCCAGGTCAGTTTGCTGCCTAGGAGGGTCATTGGGTAAAGAAATTGCTAGTAGACATGATGGTGCATTGTTTTAACTTATTCATTCAATTCATTCATCATCCATCAAATATTCACAGCACCTACTCTGTGCCAAGCACCCTAATAGGTATTTTTGAAACCTGGGATCTAATATGTATGTATACAGACCACAGGGGTTCCTTACTGATAAGCGATGAGTTGGAAAATTTATGGTCAGGGTACAACCACTGGGCATGATATTTAGATGTAAGTCATGCAAAGGTAGAGGTTTAGGTCAAACCTTTAGTGAGTTTGATAATGTAATACAAGTGGAATTTAATCAGGACAGTTTTTATATAATTAATGTTTTTTATTTCAATTATTATGTAGTCCAATGTCATTATTATGACATTTAGAAGATATGATGGTGGAGATTGTCAAAAGTTAAGACCCTACTGTTCTACTGGCTCATGGGTCCTAATAAAAGTCCAAGCGCTATGGAACTCAGCCAACATGGCAGACAAGTAGGGGGATCCGTACTTTCCACGTGTCTCAAACAAAAAAGGGCTGAAGCCAAAGGACTTTGAACCCCAACAGTCTGGGAGGAAAAGAGACTGAGTCTACCAGCAAGAAACCGGTAAAAGTCCAAGCAATATTTGGCAGGAGGTGATTAAATGGAATGTCCAAATCTACCACTTCCCAAGGGACATTTGATGATGTTACAAAAGTATCACCGTGCTTTTCAAATGGAAAGGATTTGTATTCAGTTTATATTCCAATCAGGAAGCATCTGTTCCTGCACTGAAAAATGATATTATTACAGAGAGAATATAACCACCAAAGAAGCCAAAAGCACAGTTTGTAGAGAAAATATCTAGGTATCTCTTTAAGCACCTAGGTGAGGTTTTGACAGTATTTTGGTGATATTATCACTTCCACCCAGGAATTCATTCATTCAGTAAACATTCACTGAGTTCACATAGTATGTGCAGATACTGCACTTGGTACTGAGTTACACTGGGGTTACCAAAACAAACATGGTCCCTGCCTTCAAGAATCTTAGAATCTAATAGCCTGAGTCCTTCCATGCCAGGTGTTCCTACTATTCTGCAATAAACTTGCATCAGCTACACAAAGAATCAGTATATTATTAGCACCTTATTGGTGCATTATACCTTAATGCAGAACCTATAAATGTGAGTTAGACTGCTCATACTAGGCCAGATATTGGCACTGTGTCTTACTTCCAATATATCTAAGCATTTTATAATAATATATAATCAAATAATACTAATCAAAAATATCCACCACCACAAACACCATAATCAAAAATTACAACCTGTGATAAACCAAAAACAATAGGCCCATTGTATTAGTTATCCATTGCTGCATAACAAATTACCCCAAAACTTAGCAGCTTAAGACAATGAACATTTATTATCTCACATAGTTTCTTAGGTCAGAAATCCAGAAGTAGTTTAGGTGAGTAGTTTTGGGTCAGGGTCTTTCATGAGGTTGCAGTTAAAATGTCAGTCAGGGCTGCAATTATCAAAAGGCTGAAAGATCTGTTATCAAGGGACTCACTCACATGCCTGACAAGGTAGTGCTGGTTGTTGGTAGGAGGTCTCAGTTTCTCACCACATGGGCCTTCCCATAGGGCTGCTTGAGTGTCCCTGTGACATGACAGCTGGCTTCCCCTGGAGAAAGTGATCCAAGAACAAGCAAGGTGGAGACTGCAATGCCTTTAATGACCTAAACTCAAAAGCCACACACCATCTCTTCTACCACATTACGTTATTTAGAAGCAATTCATGAAGTCTGGTCCACCGTCAAGTAAAGAGGAATTAGGATCCACCACTTGAAGGGATAGTTTCAAAGAATTTGTAGACATATTTTAAAATGACCATGATCATCTTATATGCTTCTAGTCCCCCAAATCAAAACCACACTGAGATACTACCCCACACCATTCAGAGTGGCTAAAATTAACAACTCAGGAAATAACTGATGCGGGCAAGGATGTGGAGAAACGGGAACCCTCTTGCACTGTTGGTGGGAATGCAAACTGGTGCAGCCGCTCCGGAAAACAGTTTGGAGGTTACTCAAAAAAATTAAAAATAGAACTACCCTATGACCCAGCAATAGCCCTACTAAGAATCTATCCAAAGGATACAGGAGTGCTGATTCATAGAAGCATATGTTTATAGTACCCCAATGTTTATAGCAGCGCTTTCAACAATAGCCAAATTATGAAAAGATGTCCATCAACTTCTGAATGGATAAAGAAGATGTGGTTTAAATATACAATGGAATACTACTTGGCAATAAGAAAGAATGAAATCTGGCCATTTGCAGCAACGTGGATGGAACTGGAAGGTACTATGCTGAGTGAAATAAGTCAGTCAGAGAATGACAGATATCATATGTTTTCACTCATATGTGGAACTTGAGAAACTTAACAGAAGACCATGGGGGAAGGGAAGGGGAAACAAACAGTTACAGAGAGGGAGGGAGGCAAACCATAAGAGACTCTTAAATACAGAGAACAAGGGTTCTCTGAGGGTTGATGGGGCTGGGGGTAGGGGAGGGGGGAAAATGGTGATGGGCATTGAGGAGGGCACTTGTTGGGATGAGCACTGGGTGTTGTATGTAAGCAATGAATCATGGGAATCTACCCCCAAAACCAAGAGCATGCTGTATACACTGTATGTTAGTCAACTTGACAGTCAATATATTTTTTTAAAAATCCTTTAATATTTCCTGTAAACCTGAAATTCTCTAACAAAAAACAATTTTATCCCCAACTTTTGCTAAGCTGGTATCTGAAAATACATCATGACTTTTGTGGATATGATAATCACGTAAGCAAGTTGCTGTTTTCACCATGAATAGATTAATATATTCTTGACAACTGATAATTTTGCAGTTTTTCCTTAAATACTGGTTATGTTCTTAACAGGTTAGCCAGTCTTTCTTTTTTTTTTTTAATTTGTTTTTCAATGTTTATTTTTGAGAGACGGAGAGAGACAGAGCGTGAGTAGGGAAGGGGCAGAGAAAGAGGGAGACACAGAATTCAAGGCAGGCTCCAGGCTCTGAGCTGTCAGCACAGAGCCCAACACAGGGCTCGAACCCACAAACCGTGAGATCATGACCTGGGCTGAAGTCGGACACCCAACCAACTGAGCCACCCAGGTGTCCCTAGCCAGTCTTTCTGAAGTCTGACTTCCTTGCACTGTACAAGTGAATTTTTTCTTTCCTTTTCTAAATACTTTGATCTTTGAGCATTCCTTTGACAATGTCTGAGTGGGACCTCCCACCTTACTCTCTAGTTCTTCTAACTAGCCTCACAGAGAAAGGAAGTTGTAGAGAAATGGGAAACCAGATGGCCCAAGCAAGACCAGAGAACAGCAGGAGTTTAAAAGGGTAAATTGTTGTGTATTTCTACTTGACATTTTACACATCTGTCATTGCTGTAAGAAGACATTTCCCCAGGTAGCTGCTGCTCCTTCAGCCCAGGCTCCAGAATGAATATACAGTGAACAGAGCTGACCCAGGAATCTGCAGGCCTGTAGTATGAAGCAGAGCCACCCCAGCTGACCCTCAGACTCATGAACAAGAATGAATATTCTTTTAAGCCATCAAACTTTGGTGTAATTTGTTTGACAGCATAAGCTAACAGATACACCCAGTTTTATTTATATGACCACTCCCACATCAGTAATTTGTGACCAGAAAACATGACTGTGACAGACAACTACATCTCCTGCACATACTACCTTTTTGGAAAAGAAGGGGGAAATGATTCTCAGAAAAAGGTTGTGGCAGGGAGTGAGGAGCGTACTGGGCACACAAATCAATAGGGATACACCAGGGTCTAGAATTCCCTAACTTTTATTCAATAAAACACTTCATCCAATGAATTAATTTTTTAAATATTTATATTTGAGAAAGGGGGGGGGGAGGGGAAGAGAGGGAGACACAGGATCTGAAGCAGGCTCCAGGCTCTGAGCTGTCAGCCCAGAGCCTGATGTGGGCCTCAAACTCACAAACTGTGAGATCATGCCCTGAACTGAAGTCAGACACTTAACCGAATGAGCCACCCAAGCGCCCCGAATTAATTTTTTCTTTCACCCAAAACTCTCCTACTACAATTTAATAAAAGTGGTTTTTTTTTTGGAGTTGGTGAGATTCAAAGAAGACTTTGAGAAAGAGGGAGACCACATGGTCTCAAGCAAATGGCTCAGTAGTATGAGTGAGAAACTGGAATGCAGGCCCAGGGTCATGTTGGAGAGGACAGAAAGCAAAGATCTGGGGTGGAATGATGACCTGTACACAAACATTTGACCTAACAGGGCACACATGAGACTGGTCTAATCTTTCTCACTTTTGCTGCATTCTGTGGAATACAACAGGAAGAGTTCTTTGAGAAAAAATCTTGAAGAACCCATTGCCATCGATGCCAAGAGAAAGCCAGAGGTCTGGGGAGCATAAAAATGGCAGTCATAACTGGCATTTATCCTTTTTCTTATAAACCATTTTTCTGTCTTCTTTCCTTTCTCTCTCCACACATCACCATCCACAGAACTAAATAAATGGAAGATACAAAAGGAGTATTTGGAGCCTACATATATACTATCCCTCAATTACTATAATAGCCTGTTCTTTAATCCAGAACGTTTCTGTAACATACCACTAATCATTTGGGGGTTTGATTCCTCTATTTGAAGTGTGCCACATGTCCTGTCAAAATAACTTCTTCTAGCTGCATAACAATTGTGGGTGGCCCGTGATCACCTTGTCAGAGTGTCTTTTACACCCAGAGCTGGTTGCCAGATTCCACGTTACTTACTTCCTGGCCCCCCTCCTGATAACTTATGCTCCATATATCATCTCCTTCCGCTTTTTTTGCTGGCAATTGGTGGGGACTAACAGCAATTTCAGATATTTATGCAGCTTAAACCCTATTGTCAACATCCTTATCCTCAACACACAACCATTACAGCGGTGTGAGCTGAGTTTTTCAGGAATAACGGGTAAGTAGGGGAGGGAAATGGGCTGAGGTTAACAGAAGCAAGCCTTCCTGGGGTCCTCAGCCAAAGCACACATTGTTGCTGAGCTGATTTTTTCCTTCTTGCCTCTATTTGGGGTGGATTTTCATTTGGAATTAAAAACAGATCACAGCTTGCTGTTTGTTTGCTATTGTCAGGTCAAACCAAGCACTCAGGAAGAGGGTGGTATCACTATGTGCACAGAATTTTCTTGGCAGTTTAATAAGGATGATGGAATTTGCCTGCATTTGCATGGCACCTTCTCTCCTGGGCTCTCAAATTCCTCCCAAAACAAAATATAATCCTCCCAGAAGTCAGGTGTGGCATGGGACTTTGTTCACCCTCACTCCCTCAAGCCCATTTTAGAGGGCCTAGTTCAAGGAAAACAGGTGAAAGTAAATAGGAGTGGGGAGGTCAAGGCTGATGCTTTCCTAGAGAACCACAATTGCAGCCCTTGTGCTACTTACAAAAAAATATCCCCTCTGTTTGGATTAATTTCATTACCCTCTGGACTGACAGCTTCATGCCAGGGCACACAGCTTGGTTTGTGGAATATGGACTAGATTTAGGCACCCACTCATCCCCTCAGCCAGGCATTTTTTGACATGGCACAAACATACAGCTCAACCCTGAGTTCTTACATCCAACAAAGTGAACTAGGTCCTTGTACTTAGGGTCAAATTTTTGTCAAAGGGGCTCATTATATCTCCAGTACACAGTTGACCAATTGAAGAGACCATCAATACCCAAACATCTAAGTCAAAAACTAGTTTAGAGACCTCTAGGGGCACCTAGGTGGCTCAGTCTATTAAGTGTCTGACTCTTGATTTCAGCTCAGGTCATGATTACACGGTTTGTGGGTTCAAGCCCCACATCATGCAGTGTGCTGAGAGTGCAGAGCCTGCGTTGGATTCTCTCTTTCCCTCTCTCTTTGCCCCTCCCCTACTCGTATTCTCTCTTTCTCTCAAAATAAATAAACTTAAAAAAAAAAATTGAGACCTCTAAAAGTCTTTGCAAACATCATCTCATTTATTCAATAAATAATTTATTAAGTACTTATGTGGAAAGCACTAGCCCCCTCCAGGAGCCTAAAGCCTTTTGGGAAGACAACAAAAATTGTAATAAATAACTGTAGCTGTGGTAGGCAGCTTCTGACATGGTCCCCAACGATCCTCACCTCCTGGTATTAATGCTGTTGTGTAATGATCCCCTTGAATGTAGGCCAAGTCTAGTGACAAAAGAGTTCTAACACATTCTAACAAATAGAATACAACAAAAGTGATGGCATATCACTTCCATGGTAAGATACAAAAGACTGTGCTTCCATCTTGCTGCTCTCTTTCTCTTGCTGGTGCTCTCTCTTGCTCTCTCACTTGCTCACTCTGATATAGCATTCAGCCACATTGCGAGATGCCCTATGGAGAGGCCCATATGGCAAAAAACCAAGAGAGGCATCCGGCTAACAGCTTTTGAGGAGCTGAGGCCTCAATACAACAGCCCATGAGGAACTGAATTCTGCCAACAACTACATGAGTGAGCTAGGAAGTGGATCCTTCCCACTAAAGCCTTGATAATTCCTCTTCTACTATTCAAGATTTCTCTCAGTCTAACCCAAAGTACCTTACCAGAAATACTTCCTACTACACTCCAGCCAAACAGGTATACTCATTGTCTTTAGATCACGGCCAGTCGATCTCCTTTTCCATGGCTTTGTTCATATTGTTTCCCCTGGTTAGAATATTCTCCCCTTTCTATCAGAATCCACCCCCAAATTTTGTGACTCAGCTAAAGCCCTATCTCCTTCTGGAAGCTTTAAAACTTATTGTGGAGTCCCTTGGACATAGCTGGTAAAGTAACATATTAACCTAGTTTGATTAGCCTGGGTCTAGATCGTCTCTTTCTCCTCCTGATTCTTGAACCACCCCTCCTTCTGATTCACTGAACCTCTAGTGTGACACATCATAGACTTCTGTTAGTTTGCAATTCCAGGAGAAAATAATAAAATATGCATATTAATGGAAGTATTAAACAAGTTAAGATTAAAGATCCAAGTTGAGATGTCTAGTTTGGGAAGAGTAGATTCTACCATCAACCTTGAACGCAGTCAAGGTATATTCCAGAGCTGTCCTATCAACTTTCCTGGGATTGTATTGCTTATCATCCTGTCTTTAGTAATTCATCATTATTAGTTCGAAGAAAGTATTGCAGCTTATATTCATAAGCATGAAATTCTTAGAGTTCTTCAGACATTATTTCTTACCTTAATGAATAATGTAGTAAAAAGAGCGCTTCTTTTGAAGTTTATGAAAGGGGAGGAGCAAGCGAGATCCCTCATGACTCTTTGAGACTCAAGGATATAATGAATAGTCATGCATACAGACATGTGTGTGGGTAGAGTTATGGCATACAAAAAAGGTGCTGACGACCTAAAGGTGATAATCGGAGAATGAAATAAGAACTTGAGGAGCACCTGGGTGGCTCAGTCAGTTGAGCATCCTGATTTTAGCTCAGGTCATGATCTCACGGTTCGTGGGTTTGAGCCCCATGTCGGGCTCCATGCTATCTGTGCAGAGCCTGCTTGGGATTCTCTCCTTCTCTGTGCTACCCCCACCGTCACTTGTGCCGCCTCTGTCTCTCTCAAAATAAATAAATAAACTCTTAAAAAATAAAATAAGAACATGAGAAAATGGGAAATATTTTTGATAAATTGAAGTGGTAATTGATTAGGGAAATGTAAGAAGGCTAAAATTTCATTCACATACTACCCTATTATTACATACTACTAGTACATACATACATACTACACTAATTATTCACTAATAATTAGTGATCACCTACTAGCTACCCTAGATTACATTATCCTCTCTAATTATCATAACAACCCATTTTACAAAAGAGAAAATGAAAGCCCAAACATATTAAGTAATTTGCCAGCAGTAAATTACTTCTGGTGACTGGCAAGACCTAGATTCTAACACCAGCATGGCTGATTCCAAATCACATGCAACTCCCTTTTGGACACCACAACTGGCCTCATGCATGTTTAAGAGGCATCATATTATTTTGCTTAGTTATCACTGGATGAAAGGCAACTTGTATCATTCTTCCTGAAATGATTCCATTATCTTTAAACAGTATTACCTATCCAATCTGTGTCTGTAGGAAAGCCATCCTTCTCTATGTCTCTAAATGAAAGGAAGAGCAGACTAGCCAACTCACTAAGAAAATTTCATTATAGAGAGGGAGAGATGGTGGAATTTGATGGAATCAGTTTATCCCACACCAGGTCTTCTGATGCCACATCCTTATTACCCATGGAAAAAAAGCCTTCAAATAGGTTCTTTATTTCAGACACAAGGTGTCTTCTGCCCCTGAAAGAGCTTTTATGAAGAGATATCAGCATGCTATATTTTAAAAAATGTTTCCTGGAAATGCAAGAGGATATAAGGTACAGCCTTGTCCCAGAGATATGTCCCAGAGATAATTAACTGCTTAATTGGTAGTCTTTCCTGACTTTCTAAAGTCTTCCATTCAAAGAATGTCAAATAATAGTGTCTAATTAATACACTATATTGACATTAGTCAACCGTCTGGCAAACCTGAGGGTACAGAAAGACTCAGGGAGATGCCGAAACTGGATTTATCAAGGTCTGGGAAGCGTGGGCCTGGGAACCATGAATGTGGCCTGTGAACAGAGGGGGGCAGCAGAGAGCTGCTAGAAAGGTACACTCAGGGAGCTTCCAAGGGGGCAGCTGGTTCTGGTCATCATGGGAACATTGGCTGGGAGACATTGCCCAAGGGGGTGTAACTCAGCTGAAGGATTTAGCCCTGCTGATATCCTTGTCTGGGATCCACAAATAGGACCTCCATTCCCCAAAAGGTGGCCAGAGACCCTCATAAATCATGTCATCCTCTTGCTAAACAGTCACTTTCATCAATGGCTCCCCATTGCTTCGAGCACTGGTTCTTAGGCTTTAGTGTGAATCAGCATCACTTGGAGGAATTGGTAAAACACAGATCACTGGACCCACTTCTGGAATTTCTGATAGATTAGTTTTGGAGCAGAGCCTAAGAATTTGCTTTTCTGTCAAGGTCCCAAGTGATGCTGATACTGTTGGATTCTGTTGGCCCAGGGACCACATCTGGTGAAGCACTGGCCTAGACAGTGCTTGAGCTGCCCACCTACCCCCAGTCCAACTTCTCTTCTAACTACTCAGTCCCACCTGCATCCCCCACATCCTCACACTATGCTCTGCCTGGGAACTTCCTTCAGTCTCACAAGGGAGCCATGTTCTCCCACACCTCTTAGCTTATTCACATTTGCCCACTCTTGTTCCTTCTCTTCACCTGGCTAATGCTTCCTTACCTTAGATCCCAAGTTAGAAGCCTCCCTCCCGTGAACTCCCATAATGCCCTGCACTGCACTTTCCACATTATGTTGTAGATAACTGTTTGCATGTTTGTGTCCCAACTAATCTATCAGGCTTGTGGGAGCAGAAGATCACAAACAGTCACACCATTATAAATCCTCAGTCATCAGTCTCATCTGGAGTCTCACAATAATCATGCCACATTTCTTTGATCACCTCCCTCTTCCGTTCTCAATGATTATTTCAAACAGTCTTCACTTTCCTCAAATCCCTAACCTTCACACCTTCTCTATCACACTCAACAGATGGCCTTGCCTACTCCTTCACAGAGAAAATAGAAGCCACCAAACAGAAACCTCTCAACTTCCCACCACCAAACCTACAAACCCACCAGCATGTACACTCACTACATCCCCCTGACCTTCTGTTACAATAGAGGAGACGCCTGTACTTTCTAAGGCTGCATAAAGCCAATCGCTCCATCTCTACTGCAGTTTTTTCCTTCCTGCTTCCTCAAAACCCCCACCATCAACATGCCCACTTCACGTATCTTCAACTTCTTACACTCCCTGATTTTCTTCCTGCCATTTTTAAAATGTATTCAACCCTCTCCTCTATATATAACCATCCTCCTTTGGCTACATGTCACCCTGAAATTGTCATCTTATTTCTATTTGCTCTTGCTCAGCCAAATATGTCTAACTTTGTGATTTCCATTTCCTCATTTCCCATTCATCCCATAAGACATTTTTCCTCAAAAAATGCTCTTACTAAG
Organism: Neofelis nebulosa; assembly: GCF_028018385.1. Classification (NCBI taxonomy): domain Eukaryota; kingdom Metazoa; phylum Chordata; class Mammalia; order Carnivora; family Felidae; genus Neofelis; species Neofelis nebulosa. The sequence continues at coordinate 24,022,684 of NC_080786.1, forward strand.
GTTGCCAAGGACCTTTGTTTAGCTTACTCCCATGGATACTTTTCAGTTCCCATCATGCTTGGCCCAGTTGACTTCCTCCTCCATTGTGAAGCCTTCTCTTCCCTTAGCTTCTGTGACATCCCAGCCTGCTTTTCTGCCTGTCTGGCCTCCTTTAAGGTCTGGTCCTCCTCTGCTTCACCTGTAAATACCAGTGTTTTGCTGCAATCCATCCTAGAACATCCTAAAGTCTTCCTGGATAAGTTTATCCATTCCCATCGATTCACTTACTCTACATGTACCAACCACACCCTTTACTGGACAGGTCTCCAGCTCTCTGATGTCATATAACCAACTGCCTACTATATGTTCTTTCTTTGATGCTCTACAGGCTCCTCATACTCCCCTGAACTTATGATCTTCCAGAAAACCTGTTTCTTCTTTGTGCTTCTTATTGCAGAAATTGAATGTCAATAGCCTTGAGGACACATACTTGACATCTCCCTCTGTCTCCCATTCCATATCTCACCAAGTCCACAATTCCCGAATTCGACTAGCCTTTCTTCATTTCTTCCAACAAGTCACTATCCCCTCTCTCCTGGATTACAACTATAGCTTCCAGTTTCCTTGTCACATCACAGGAGCCCTCCCACTTTTCCCACTTTGCTAGAAGGTTCTAAAAACAAATGTCACTTCCTTGTTTAGATCCCTTAATAGCTATCCATCACCACTGGGATAATTAAACCTTGTTTTGCTCCATACCTCAGCCACACTGGCCTTCTTCAGCTCCTCTCCACCTCAGAGTCTTCATACATGCTCTTCTCTCTCCCTGGAATGCTGGCCCTCACACCCTTCTTTGCCTAGAAAATTCCCACTCATCCTTCATTCAGGGCTCAGCTTCAGACTGTCTATGGGAAGTTTCACTGAACCTCCACTGTCACTCACCACACACTGCTTCAAGCTTACCAGTTAAACACAATCATAGCATGCTATTCTCTTCCTTCATAGCACTCTTCACAATTGTGGTTAATTAATTACTTGTGAAATTATTTCAATACTTCTCTCTCCTTGTAAGCATCATACAAGCAGAGATCAAATCTTTCTTATTCTCTACCATATCTCTACCACCATTCACAATGCCTGGCTTGTACTGAGCTGTATTTTTTCTTTGTTGAAAAAATAATGAATGATTACAGAAAATATATGCCACAATCTGAGATTCCACACTTCATGGGCTGGTTGGTTTGCTAATTGTCTACATTTTGCAATGTCCTCTATGTTTATTAGATGACAAAATAATAACTCATATTTCTTCAAAGTTTTCTGTTTGGCTGGCACTGTCCTAAGTGTATTCCATTCTCACAAATTTCCCATGAGCTAAATACTATTATTGTCTCCATTCTACAGGAAGAAACTGAGGCACAGAGACATTAGGTATCTTGCCCCAAAACACAGAACTAATAAGTAATGATCTGAGATATAAATCCAGATAGTCTGATCTAGGCCCCACATTCTTAAGGTAGTTATATACAGGGAGACCTCCGTGAGTGTAGGGATTTGTGCTTTATTAAGGCTGATACTATAGAGAAAGGGAGACAAAAATTTGATACGCCAGTGGTTCTCAAAATTTAATGTACATTACAATCACCTACAGAGATTGTTGAGATACAGATTACAGGATTCCATTACCAGATTCAGTAGGTGTGAGGGGTAAGACCCAAGAATTTGCATTTCTAACAAGTTTCCAGGTGGTGCTGATAAACTGGTCAAGGGTCACACTATGAGAATTACTGCAGTCCATAAAGGATTTTCACAAGATTTCTCCATTTAAAAAAGTACATAGTCCCCTTCTGCAATATGCCCTTCCATAATATATAAATAAATAAGAGAGAAAAGCTGTCCAAGAGACAATTTTTAAATGCAAACAAAATAGAGCAAGGGTAAAGTGGTGTTTCACATTCCTCATCCACTAGACTCTCCTCTCTTTCCTTCAATCTCACTGCATCAGTTGTGGTGCACCTCCTTTTGAAGAAACACAAGTATTTGCATCTAACAAAGATGAGAGTGTTACCTAGCTTATCTTCTTAATTCTCACAACAACTCCATGAGATCCCTATTATTATCCTCATATTGGAGGTGAAGAAACTGAGAAGTTAAAGATCACAAGATCCAAGATCACAAATCAATTGAGTACTGACTCAAATTCGGGTTGGTATGACTCCAAACTCCTTATCCTTTCCATTAATTTGGCACTGTCCTTCATATTTCCATTGGCCTTTTTAATTCTCCTAAATGCACAAAAAAGGAGAAAGTAATTTCTCCCACACTCATAGAAAATGTCAACTGAAAAAACACAAATCTAAATCCATCTCTCCCTGCAAAATATGCTTTTGACTTATTTCACTTAGCATAACACTCTCCAGTTCCATCCACGTTGAAGAAAAAAAAAAAGGTTAGAGAGGGAGCAAGCCAAAGCATAAGAGACTCTTAAAAACTGAGAACAAACTGAGGGTTGATGCGGGGGTGGAGGGGGGATGGGTGATGGGTATTGAGGAGGGCACCTTTTGGGATGAGCACGGGGTGTTGTATGGAAACCAATTTGACAATAAATTTCATATTAAAAAAATATATGCTTTTGATGTTTCCTTGGATTACTTCTTTGAAATTGGTTGCTATTCATTTCAAATATGTAGTGAAAAAAATCAAAATCTTAAATTATAGAATTATTATAAAGTTTCTCTTTGTTTTATTTTTATTTGAGAGAGAGAGAGAGAGCATGTGGGAGAAAGGGGCAGAAAAAGATAGAATCCCAAGCAGACTCCATGCCCAGCAAGGAACCCGATATGGGGCTCGATTCTACAACCTTGGGATCATGACCTGAGCTGAAATCAAGAGTCAGATGCTCAACCAACTGAGCTACCCAGGTGCCCCTATTAGAATCTCTCTAAGAAGTATATAGCACCCCAAAATAACAATGGCCTGGTTTGTCTTTCTAGAACTACCAGAAAATACTGAATTCTATCACCTTCCTGGTGTGGCTGAAGAAGGCTTTTAGAATTCCACTGCAGTGCTGTGAGGCCATACATCCCCCAGGATTAATCACAAATATTTTATAAAGATGAAGTTTCGTTATATCTTTGTTCTTTGTATCTTGGCTTTTGTTGGCGCATTTTAATTAGGATCTGGTATCTGCAATAAACAGTAAACATAAAGAGCTTTGCAAAAATGTATTAGACTGTTTGTTTTCACACTCTAATGCATATTTGCACAATTTTACCATGAAAAAAGGAAAACATGCTAAGCTCTTGGGCTCTATCCCAAATGTCCTGGAATAGAATCTGGAAATTACTAAAAATGCAACCAAACCTCATCATATTCCAGCAATTAACCTAAGAAACGAGGGTCCATTCTCTGTATGAAAAAAACATTTTCAAGGGGAGAAGTCTGTGGAGGAGAATGCTTCTCGATAACACACGTATCGCATTCTCCAAGCCTGTTTTGAAATTTGGACTTTTTCCCTTTCATGCTAAAAGAGCTTAATAAACAAATTAGGTTGGGTAATGTTTTATTTTTCTCTTTCAGAGTGTTAAGAAAGCTTCTGTTACTAAACGAAGACAGGAAGAACTGTTAAGCATAAAACAAGGGATAAAATAATCACATGTTGCCTCATTTTTAAAAGTAGCTGGGGATTAATAATCTCCCTGCTAAAGAGTTATACACTAGAATGAATTATTATTAAAACAGCAGAATCACAGCAAGTGCTGATGACAAAGGACAGGTTGGCTGCGGGGGGGGGGGGGGGGGGAGGGGGAGGCATTTGAACATATCCTAATCAAAAAGTAGTGAAAACTTTTAAAAGTCCCCAAATGTGGCTCCTGTGTACAATTGTTATTGATAGGACAACTTGATAGTGTTTGAATGCTATGCAAAATGATAAAAGTGTGAGCAATTCAGAGGCATAAAGTGATTTTTCCTTCTGTATCTATCCCTTAATATGTTTCCAAATAAAACACAGGATTAAGTAATTTATTTTGTCGCATGATTTATTTAAGGGTTGAAACACAGTAAACAGCAGATAAAAGGCATAGTCCCAGGCATCAACTTAAAAGATAAAAATCACTATATTTTATTAGAGGGAGACATATAAAAATGCCAATGGGAACTGGAAAGAATGGAAAAGTACTAGCTCATAGGTCCCAAGTCTGAGTTAGACTTAGTGTCTCTAACTCCCCTTTAGGGGAATGATATGCCTGAATTTAATTAGAAATCTGCTTTTTTAAGATTAAAGTTGTGAAAAAGTTAAAAGGTTGGATCATGCAAAAATAAAAATGACTCTGAGGATCTTAGGGAATTTGAACTGGTAAACTTAGATTTTATTTCCTGCCAACTGTTTGCACGAGGATTAAGAGATGTACAGGAATTATTAGTTTTAGATAAAAGCCAGCGTTTTATAAAGCAATTAATTTTTCATTAGTTCCACATAATTTTGGCAAAAAAATAGTTTTGTTCCAATAAAGCTATTACATTTCAAGAGGTTACTCTAAAATATAGCCATTAACTTTGCATTAATTTAACCAGATTTATAATAGGTTAAACTACAGGCAGGAAAGCAGTAATAGTTTTTTACAGAACATATTAGAATTAAAAGGAAAAAATTAAGATGAAAAATATTTTAAAAACAGGTGATAAAACTTCTAAATTTCTAAGCATGGTTATGCATTTATTTAAAAGACATTTTCCTATAATGTTTGTTAAGCAGATAAAATGAATTATATGAAGTCCACCTTAAGTTTTTGCATGGAGTTATCTTGGAACTATCAGAAATAGTTATTTTTTATTACAATACATTTATTTTATGTTACAATAAATAAAGTATACTTTAAAGATTAAGAAAACAAAACTTGTTAGCACTGAGAACTTTAGCCAAAGAGCCATAAACTCCCCTTCCCAATGCTTGAACTACCTTTAATGCACCCACAAAATTCCACTCAGACTGCCAATTCACCCAGATTGCTGAATGTTTTCACCTCCAGTTTGAGCTCTTTAATTCTCACTGGACTGACAAAGAAGTCTAGGTGAGTTGGGATAACAGACCTCAAAGTCCTGACTTGGAGAATGTTTCTTGTGTGTTTACCTCCAAATAGGCTTCAATGATTATCACTCCTTCTCTACCACCATCCACCAGCCCCAGCCCAGAACCACCTCTCTCCAGCTCACTGCGAAGTTCTCCTAGTAACTCCCTCAAATCCCATACTTGTTCCCAACCCCACTCAGGTTCCATACTGTAAACAGAATATTTTTGTTAAAAATGTAATTCAGGTCATGTCACCCCTAAGTTGAAAAGCTGCTGGTTGCCCCTGCATCTTGAGAAAAATCTCATTCCTTGCCTTGGCCTACAGAGCCCATGACTTTTGTTTCTTTCCTCTAAATATCATATTCTCTTGCCATCAGTTCAGGAACCCCATGAGGTTCCTTCAAGTTCTCTGCAGGCACTCCCACCCCCAGTCATGCACCAAGCACTAGGTGAATGCTGAATCCCTATGTTACCATCACTTTGGTTCTAAGACATTTGTTCCAACATGTTCTTGATGAGACTTTCTGTAGATCTAGTTTTCAGATTTGTTTCCTGTTTTCGTACCTCTCTTTGTCCTTTAGATTCGGCACCCAATACACTTATTCATGTAAGGTCTTAACTCCCCCTCAAACACCACATACCCTCTCTGGTTCAGGGTAGGCCCAGAATCTTCTACATAAGCATCGCTCAGATGGGAAGTACACCTGCTGTTCATACCAGCCATGGTGGGCCCAGGGAAATACCACATTCTAACATTAAACTATTCTCTAATGATTGTACCTGTACTTACATTGTCTGTCCCTATAGATCATTAGGTCTTTGAGGGTAAGTAATATACTTACTTATTTAGGTCATGTTAGTAGTAGTATGCTGAGGACTTATCAGATGTCATACCCAACATGGACTGTGCTCAGGACATGGTGAGACCCTGTGATGAGCTGGTTCAGAGAGGGACATTAAGGCAGGACTGAGGAAACCAAACTAGGAGAAGGGCAGATCATTCATTCATTCAATTACCATCCACACAGCAACTTCCATGCCCTGATAGCCATACTAAGGGATGCAGAATGAAATGAATAAAACATAGCCACTTGCTTTTTATTTCTTTTCAAATTCTTGGCATCCTAGCATAATGAGCATGATGCATGCACGCACACACACAGGCACGCACACACACACACACATTTTTGTTTCTGTGTTCAGTATCATTAAGTTCACTTTAAAAAGGAAAGCAAATCATTGTGTATGTATATAGAAACCCCAAAAGATAAAATGGAAAACAATGATGAAAACTAATAGAACCCACTTAAGTGGTACATTACTGGAGAAATGTACAAAAATCAATAAATTCCTATACACAAATAATAAGTAAAAAATAACCAAGTAGAAATTATTCCCACTTACAATACTAATAAAAAGTATAAGATAGATTATAATAAACCTAATAAAAAATAGGTATAAAGAAAACTCTAAAATTTTGAGGCACATAAAAGTCTTGTGTAATTTAAATGGAATATAATGATCTTATATCAGAAAAGCTCAAATGAGAGGCACCTGGGTGGATCAGTCAGTTGAGTATCAGACCTCGGCTTGGGTCACGATCTCACAGTTCGTGAGTTCGAGCCCCACATTGGGCTCACTTCTGTTAGCACAGAGCCTGCTTCGGATCTTCTGTCTGCTCTCTCTCTGCCCCTCCTTTGCGTGCTCTCTCTCTCTCTCTCTCTCTCTCGCGAAAAGAAACATACATTTAAAAGAAAAAGAAAAGTTATCAATTGGTCCCAAAATGATTTAGAAATATGAGGCAATACCAATTAAAACCTTCTAAAAGTTTTTGGAATAAGTCGTGAAAGGATAAATGGAGAAGAATACCCCCCCCCACAAAATTAAAGAATAGTTGTGTTAGTTATTGTTGCATTAAAAAATCACCTCAAAATTTAGCAGCTTAAAACAGACTTTTTATTCTTTCTTTTTTTTCTTTTAAAGTTTATTTATTATGTATTTTGAGAGAGAGAGAGAGAGAGAGCACAAACAGGGGAGAGGCAGAGGGAGGGAAAGAGAGAAAGAGAAAGAGAGGGAATCTCAAGCAGGCTCCGTGCTGTCAGCACAAAGCATGACACGGGGCTCAATCTCACGAACCATGACCTGAGCCAAAATCAAGAGTCAGACACTTAAACTGCTTGACTGAGCCACCCAGGTGCCCCCAAAATTTTTATTATTTCAACTTCTATGAATCAGAAATCCAAGCTTGGTTTAGCTAGATGCCTCTGGCTGAAGTTCTCTCACAAGGCTGAAATCAAGGTATTAGCTGGGGCTGTGATCTCATAGAAGGATCAACGGAGGTGGGATCCACTTGGAAGCTCACACGTGTTTGTTGGCAGGATTCATTTCCTCCTGAGCTGTTACAATGAGGGCCTAAATTCCTCACTGGCTGTTGTCAGGAGACTTCCCTCAGTTCCTGGTTTCATGGCCCTCTCCAAAAAGCAGATTACAACAAGACAGCTAGCTTCAAAATAAGTTAGAGAACAAGAAAGAGTGTATATATACATATATATATAGGATCTTTACCTCACTCCATGACCCAAATAAGTCCCAGATGTTTAACTAGTTAAATATATACATTCGAGGAGGGTTATAAATTGATCTTCAATTCTATTAGTAGCAATTTTATTCCTTAAGCTGGGTTGGGATACACGGATATACCTTATACAATACCAAAGACTTCAGCTCACCACACATCAGGCATTGTTATAAGCACTACACCTACATTAATTTACTTAAACTTCAAAACTATCTTAAAACGAGAGTTCTGTTATTTTCCCTCATTTTAAAATACGGAAACTAAGACAATCTCACAGCTTGAAGATTCATGGCCATTGTATTAGTCATCTATCGCTACAGAGCAAACTACCCCCAAACTTAGCAGTCTTAACCAACAAACAATTCTTATCTCACACAGATTGAGTCAGGAATCCAGAAGCAGCTTAGGTGGCTGGTTCTGTCTCATGGTCTGTCATGATATTGCACCATGTCAGCTGGGGCTGCGGACATCTGACGACTTGATGGGGCTGGATGATCCACTTCCAACCTGACTCATGTGGCTGTTGGCTTAATTAAAGCCTCCATTGGCTTCCCCACTGGCTGCTGGGAAAAGGCCTCAGTTCCTCATCACATGGAGTTGATTGAGTGTACTTATGGCATGGCAGTTAGCTTCCCACAAAGGGGGAAATCCAAGAGAAGGAGAGAGAGAAAAAAGCTTCAGTGTCTTTTATGACCTGGTATCAGAAGACACACTCCATCATTTCCACAATATCTACTCATTAGAAGCAGGTGACTAAGTTTAGCCCATACCCAAGAGAAGGGGAATTAGGCTCCAGTTTATGATGAGAAGTGTCAAAGAATTTGTGGACTTATTTTAAAACCACCACACTCATGAAATCAAGCTCAGAAATTTGTGCTCTCAACCACTGCCTACACCGCCTCTCTTATATTATTCTTTATGCCAGTTTGTATGTGTAAAATATTTCAGAATAGTTTAAAGTTTAAATGTAAAAAATTAAAACCATTAAATCAATCATAGGCAAGTATTTTTAAATGTTAGGATGGGTAAAAATCTTTCCAAGCATGACATCTAAAGTAGAAGGCAAAAAAGAGAAAAAAAGAAAAAGATAGAAGGAGATAACTACATTAAAAATAAAGATATATACATACCAAAAATCACCATAAAAAAATTAAAAGTCAAATAGAAAACTTGGGGGAAAAAATTGCACCATTATATGATAGATGAAGAGTTCCTGTCCTCAATTTCAAAGGATGCTTTAAAATCACTAAGAAAAAGATATATACATTAGTAGAATATGAAATTGACATAAATATGCAATTAAAAAAAGAAATAGAAAATACCAATAAACACATTAAGAAAATATTCAATTTATTTGATCTTTGGTAATCAAAAAACAGCAATTAAAAATGAGATCTGTATGTTCTTTCAAGTTGGTAAAGATTGGGAAAATTACAGCATTGTCAAGACTTGGAGGGAAAGGGAATGTCATATGTCTGCAGGGTATATACATTGGTATCTGCAAAGAAGTTTTCAAAATGTACCAAAAACCTTAAAGAGTTGTGTTCCCTTTCACGTAACAACTTTACTTCTAGCAATTTATCTTAAGAATTAATTGGACAAAGATAGAGAGAGACATGCTTATCACAGCATTTTTTATTATACCAAAAAAATTTTTAAACAACTTAAATGTCCAAAAACTGAAGATTTTGTTAAATAAATGATGGTACAGCAGTGAATGATGGAATATGATGCCATTAATAACTGACATGGAGGAAACTCATGAGGTTAAATGAATAACATATTTTAAATGGCATATATAACATGATACAACTTTTGGAAGAAAAAATTTTAACCTGTATTGCATACAGCATATGTTAATAGGTTAAAATGTTATATAGAGCAAAATGTTAATAGTGTTATCTTTAGATGATATAATTTCGGATGGCTTTTTATTTTCATCTGTTTATTCTTGTTTTTAAAATCCTGCCTGTGAGATAAACCCAAATTATAAATCCAAAGTTATTTCTTCACTGACCTCTCTGTCTTTCTACTTGCTCCCCCACTAACTGAATAAATGATAGAAAAGGCTGGAACTGGGCGCCTGGGTGGCTCAGTTGGTTAAGTGTCCGACTTCAGCTCAGGTCATGATCTCATGGTTCCTGGGTTCGAGCCGCATGGGGCTCTGTGCTGACAGCTCAGAGCCTGGAGCCTGCTTCTTTGGATTCTGTCTCCCTCTCTCTCTGCCCCTCCCCCACTCATGCTCTCTCAAAAATTAATAAACATTAAAAAAAAAAAAAAGGAAAGGCTGGAACCTGATATTATCAGTTAATAATCATTAACCCCCTCACCCCAGCACAGCCTCTGTAATTTGCATAATAAAGAAATGAGTTTGAAATCCCCTGCCCAGAGATCTACATCTGCTTTCATGAACCTACTAGTGTTCTGCTTTTTAAACTAGAACGTTAGGTAACATATCCAAAACGATGACATGTTCACATTTAAAGCAAGTGATCAAAAACATGAATGTGAGTCTGTCTTACACATCTAAAGAGCTCGTGGTAGCCTTTATCAATGCAGACTATCATCTCTTAAAACTGAACTGTCGTTTGCTTCTGTGGTTTTGGAGGTGGCTGAAAGTTTAATTTTGAATATGAAAAACTTTAGATTGCATACACAGGCCTACAATTAACAACCAATCATTCACATTGAAAGGGAGCCAGGGCCAAATATATGATCCACGTATCACTCGTATGTTCTAATGGATTAATGTTTTTAATTAAATTAGCCAAATTCTGGCCAACTTTCTATCAAGGAAAACAAGTCCAAGAAAACAGATAAGCATTTTTTGACACAACAAGAGAAGTCTTACTGACTTCAATGTTTTAAAAAAGTCAAAAACAACTACAGAAATTTCATAATAATAGAACACATTTCAAAAGGCAGTTGCCAACATAAAGTCATCATTCACTTTTTTTTAAGTAGAGTATTTCTATATTCAAAACAGCAAGAAAGAATTTTCAATACTTTGTAACTTTTAAGAGGAAGAAATTGTAAATTGTTAATTGCTAAGGAAGAATAAGTGATTTTTATCTTCTTTCCTTCCTTAACTAATAAAATTCCATAAACTCCTTCATTCCTACAAGGCATCACATACCAGATCAAACCAATATAAATTTACAAAGACTTTTTGAAGTTGTATGATTCATTGACTCATTTGGGAAGATTTGGATAAATGACTTGCTAACATTTTCCTATATTGTCATTGATTATCTTTGGAAGAGAAGTATTGGCTGGTGGTACTTGTCCTTTCAGAACATTGCAAGGAAGGCTTTATCCTTTTAGAGTTATCAGTTCCCACCGAGAACCAACCCCCTTGATGGTATTAAATAAATAATAAGGATAAAGCTATAACATCCAATATCTGATTCAGCACACGGCTTAATGAGTTTTAAGGTACTGTTAAGTGCTTTGAAATCTTCAGAGAGTGGAAAGGACAATATACCATATCACCCATCTGGAACATAACATCATCTTAGTAGAGATTAATATTTCAATTCTTCACTTTGTTTCCATATTTTCACTTTGATCTCTTTTGCATTGCCTACCTACATTTCATGGAGACAGCTAGGGTTTAAGATAATAGACAAATAAGCACAAATTCTTAGGGGGCTGAGAAATATTTGGGGGTGGTGCTTTCTATCACTGGCATTTAATAAGTGCTTATTGCATTACACTGAAGAGCATAGAACTAATACAAGAAGCATCTGTTACACAGTAGAAACAAGCTAAGCATCAGGAGATTAGGGTTCTTATTTCAGCTTTCTTTTCAATACCTGTGACCAACTAGCTGATCATGCACCCAGTGTGGGTCTTCTGAGTCTTGTCCTCAAAACGTGATAGCTAATTGGGGCTCCTGGGTGGCTCTGTTGGTTAAGCGTCAGACTTCGGCTCAGGTCATGATCTCACAGTGCGTGAGTTCAAGCCCTGCATCTGGCTCTCTGTTCTCATCACAGAGTCCACCTCAGATCCTCTGTCCCCCTCTCTCTCTGCCCCTTGGCCACTCATGCTCACTCTCTCTCTCTCAAAAATAAACATTAAAAACATTTTTTTTTAAGTGATAGCTAATGAGACGATCTCCAGCTGCAATATTCTTTGAGCACATGATATCCAAGTTGAGAAAAGACCTGCATCTGCAAATGTCTAAGTAGGGTTGCTACAATGTAGAGGTACTTCCTTAGAAATCTCCACCTAAGAATGCTCAATCCATGAGAACTCCAAGCTCATACATTGAGAAAACCAAGTTCCCTTCCAAGGAAGGTAAAACAATCACCTACCAATATCAATTCACCTTGACTGATGGCATAATTTGTTCAAAATGCTGTTACAATCAGACCAGTAATTCAGAGCTTACCCATCCGGAACCAAGGAAATTTATTTTTTATAAGTGAACATATCAAAGGTTGTCATCTGCCAGCTACACCTAAATTCTTTAAGGGTTAAGACATGTTAAAAATAAAAAAAAAAACCAAAAGGTTTTCAGTAATTATTTGGCCTAACAGCTTCTTTCCTTTTCAATATTGTCAAGAATTAATTTCACAAAACTAAGCTGGAGAGTTTTAAAAATTCTATTATGATTTTACTCCTGGTAGGTCCTACTTCCCTAAGATGAAAACGTTGATTTTTTTTTTTTTTTGAGACTTTGGTACCAGACAAAGCTTTGCCTCCCCTGAGAGATGAGTACACCTCTTCCTTTCTAGTGGCTGATTTGTAATTTATCATACCTCCCTCTTCTCAGCCTGCCAAGAAGCTTAGGTATAAGGGTTGAAACTCAATCACAGCAACCACAGCTAAGTTATAGTTACCATATTTCCCTTGTCCTTTTTTCTATATCCTGCTTTTCTATTTTATTAGCCTTGTTGCTAAGTCATTTTTTATTGCAAACTCTTGGAAAGAGGTGAAGTATAAATAAATATAAATGTAAAATGAGCATAACATATAAAAATTATAGTCTACATCCAAAGAACAACATCTTTCACCTCCATACAAGGATATTAAAATTAAAAGTGAACTTATTTGGAAGTGAACTGCATGATATCAGCAAAATTTAGACAAGTAAGTAATTTGTTTATTAGATGTTTGTCAAGTGTTTCAATCCATTTTGCTTTATTAATCTCTTGGGGAAAATTGAGACCTCTCAACACATAGAGTGCTCAATTAAATTAAATATTTTGTAAAAATACGTACAACTAATTTTTAAGTGAGTGTCTACCTTTATTTTTTTTTCAAGTTTATTTACTTATTTTGAGAGGAGAATGATCAGGGGACAGGCAGAGAGAGGGAGGGACAGAGAATCCCAAGCAGGAGCCCAACTCAGGGCTTGGTCTCACAAACCATGGAATCATGACCTGAGCCAAAATCAAGAGTTGGATGCTTAACCAACTGAACTACCCAGGCTCCCCATGAGTGTCTACCTTTAAAGTGAAAACAAAACCCTTTAGAATGAGAGGCTCTGTTTTATTTAGGGGAGTATTTGCTGCTCTAAAAAACCCAAAATGTGTAAAAACTAAAACACATTTGAAGTTTATTTTTTGCTCCTCTAAGAGACTGAGGGAGTTTTTCCTAGTTAGCAGGCAGATCTCTACGTAGAGCTTTAGGGACCTGGACTCCCTCCATCTTTGGCTTGGCCATCCCCTAGGGCATCCAGCTAGCAACAAAGAAAGAGAGCATAAAGCATTGGCCTGTGTCTCACTCTCACTCCTATTCCATTGGTGAAGACTGGTCAGGTAACCACATCTAGATATAAAGCAAGGGAGGGTGCAAGGTGGGGGGAAGTTAGGGAATTAGGACTAGGAAAGTTCAGGGCTACATGGTCACTTTCCAGTAATGACTCTATACAATGGAAAGGAGCACATAAATTTTTGCGGGCAGCTTTCCCTGCCTGCTACAGGTTCATGCCTTTCCATTCTTTGTGTTTCCTTTTTCCACAATCTCTATTGTCTATGCAAAGAAAAACACTCAAACATAGAGTGGCAGTTTGGCAACATAGCTTGCTGCTTGTCAGACTAGGGTGCTGACAGAGAAGAACTGCTGGGAAAATGTAGTTGAACAGAACCAGGAAATCACACCAAATGCTGAAAAGACAAGTAGATCATGAATGGACACCTTCCTTCTAGGTTGTTGAGTCCATGAGAACCAAATAAACTAGATATTCCAGGACAGATCCAGTCTCATTTTCTTCTCATCAGTGGAGGTTCTTTGTTTAATGTGTTACAAAATACGATACCTCTGAAAGATTCCTCTTGTTAATAAATTTACAAATCACAAAATTGCCTTTGTCGAGCCATATATCCTGAGGTTTATTCAGGAAATATGATTATCACCTGGGTTATGGGTGTAGCTCAGCCAATAAATAGCTGTGTAACTTCAGACAATCCTCTTTACCTCTATGCTCTCAGATTCTTCCCTAAAAAACAAATCAAGGGATTGAAACAAATGGTCATTTATATCCAATCAAGATCTAAGTGAAAAACTCTGCGATCTGAGTGGCACTATAAAGCTAATTCAACTTGAACATATTTTAACTTAATATATTCTAGCATCAATGATAAATGAAGCTATTGTAATAAATACATCCATTGACTGGATTTTGAACAAGTAATGGTTTGTTAAATCTAAAAAATTTCCTATGATGGGGTGACTGGGTGGCTCAGTCGGTTAAGTGTCCGACTTCAGCTTAGGTCATGATCTCGTGGTTCATGAGTTCGAGCCCTGCATCAGGCTCTGTGCTGACAACTTAGATTCTGTGTCTCCCTCTCTCTCTGCCCCTCCCCTACTTGTGCTCTGTCTCTATCTCTCAAAAATAAATAAACATTAAAAAAATGTTTTAATTGCCTATGGTGGAGGCTATTCTTTTCATATATCAGACTGCATTTAACCAAAGGCCTAACTTACTGCTATAAAATAAGTAGAGTCTACATAGGTCTTTACCTCTTTACAACTATGACATTACATTTAAATAAATCACATGAAACTTCCTGCACAACTTCTTAACCTAATTATCTAAAAAGAGAATACATGAAATTAATAAAAATGTGTTATAAAAGTAAATACCAGGGGTGCCTGGATGGCTCACTTGGTTAAGCATCCAACTTTGGCTCAGGCCATGATCTCACGGCTAGTGAGTTTGAGCCCCATGTTGGGCTCTGTGCTGACAGCTCAGAGCCTGGAACCAGCTTCAGGTTCTGTCTCCCTCTCTCTCTGCCCCTCCCGCACTCAATCTCTCTCTGTCTCTCTCTCTCTCTCTCTGTCTCTCTGTCTCTCTCTCTCTCTCTCTCTCTCTCTCTCTCTCTCACACACACACACACACACACACACACACACAAATAAACATTAAAAACATTTTTTTTTTTTAGTAAATACCAGTCTTCCCCCACTGGGTATTTTTTGGGCCAGTTAGAACGTCATTTAGTAAACAACAAAATGCCTAGCTTAGTGAACTAAAAATCATAATCTAGTTACCCAATTGGGTAACTCTGCCTTCCTTAAGCAGTGCCCTGGGCCAGGTTGCTCCTGCAGCAGGAATGTATGCCCTTTCCACCCTTTCTCCCTTGGAAAAGTCCAAGGTTGAGGACCTGTCCAACTCACTTCTCCATGGTCTTCTGAGAACTTCATCAGACTTCAATATTCATTGTGCCTTCCCTACAAGTAGCTTCAAAATGTATCACTCAACATCTAACTCTCTGCTTGAAAACCAAATAGCAAATCTTTGGCTTTGGCTTAATTTGGGGTTTTTTTTTTTGTTTTTTTTTTATATTAAATATAATTTATTGTCAAATTGGTTTCCATACAACACCTAGTGCTCCTTCCAACAGGTGCCCTCCTCAATGCCCATTACTCACTTTCCCCTCTCTCCCACCCCCCATCAACCCTCAGTTTGTTCTCAGTATTTAAAAGTCTCTTATGGTTTCCTTCCCTCTCTATAACTTTTTTTCTCACTTCCACTCCCCTCTGGTCTTCTGTTAAGTTTTTCAGGATCCACATATGAGTGAAAACATATGGTATCTGTCTTTCTCTGCCTGACTTATTTCACATAAATACCCTCCAGTTCCATCCATGTTGCTACAAATGGCCAGATTTCATTCTTTCTCATTGGGCTTTGGCTTAATTTGATTTCCAAACTCGCTAAAGACACTTGATGCAGTCCCAGAAACTGGTAGGCATCATGAAAGAGGGAAGAGTCAACTCTACCTGGGTAGAGGATCAAGGGAGGAAGGTTTAGAAAAGGTTTTATAGATAAAATAGCACTTGAGAAGGCTCTTTAAAGACATGAGGGGCAAGGAGATAGACAAGGAGATGCATAGGCTAGAGAAATAAACCAGGACCAGATCATGAAGGACCAGGTACAGGAGGCTAAAAAGTTTGAACTCCATCCTGTAGATAATGGAAAATCCCCCCCCCCTTGAAGGTTTTAAGCATCAGTAATATGATAAAATTTTTCATTTTACCAAGATTGTTATTTTGGCAACAGTGTGGAGGATAAATTATGGGCCAGAATGGAAATAGGGAGCCAGTCAGGAGACAATTGTGGTAGTTATTACAATGCCAGTTTAGCACACACACTATGACAAACTTCCTAGCCAGAAATCACCACCCCCCCCCCCCCACACACACACACCCCAACCCTTAGGCAGGTTCACAAGCAACAGGAAATTTCACACAGACAAATGCTCCTAATCTGTACATAGATGCTTCCAGGCAGTAATGTTAGCTCAAGTTGTATTTATGAAATGCGTAGAGCTAGATGAGAATGCTTTCCTTTTTATTGATTACTCTCAATTACACATTACCTGTGATAGTCCTTTGCCAGATATGCTTTATGATTTAGATCAGCACTTCACTATCTGTGGGAAAGGACCAGGTTTTGTGTTTTCTTTTTCCAATTTGTTGCAGACTGACACTTTTGTCAAATACGATAATGGGAAATTACTAGGAAAATGAAATGAAAAAGCAAAGAACACAAAATGCAAGCCCTTTTTCTAATTATATTGAACAAACATAAAATAATTCTGTCAAATTGCTATCAGAGTTTCTAAACGTTTACTCCCAGTTTCTGCCACAGACCAGTAGGAGTTTGCAGACTGGCACAAGTCCACAGACCACGCTATAAGTAGCCCTGGTCCAGATGGGCATAGCAAGAGGTATGGAAGCACAGGAAAATTGATAACCTCCAAGAGCATCGCAGACCCCCTCTTGTTTAACCTCCCTGAAGAGACTGAATAATGAGAGCACTAAAACTATCAGACAGAAGTGGTCAGACACAAAGTCCACATTTGTATCATGAAACAATTTAAACAAAGTAGCATTTTTATTAGATTTGGGTCGTTGGGGGTGTTTCCCTCCTACTCAACTTTGCTTTAAGCAACCACTGAGACCAATATTTAAACATGTTAGCGCTGATGAGCAATGCCAGAAAAAATATAATCAAACAAAGTGACTAAATTAATAATTTATACACTAACAACTATGTGAAAATATAAGGCATGAGGAATTCAATTAGAAAAAAATGTAATCCAAATTAGAGGCGTCTCAATTAAATTAGATTCCCCAACAGTGCTGTAAGTTTAGTTAAAGCCCATAGCACTACAATGACCTTAACATCACTAATGGCAACTTGACTTAGAGTGTATGTGGTATATTTGAACCACTTTATAAATACTTATGTGGATGCTTTGCTTCAGCTTAAGTGGTAATAAGACTCTTCTCAGACTTCTCTTTATAGTGTAATAATAATAGTTATTTATTGAACATGGTTATGCTTCAGAGACATTATCTCTTTAAATATACCCCAATAACCCTGTAAGATAAGTATTATATTCTCTCATTTTAAAGATGAGAAAATTGAGGTTCAGAGTGGTAAGTACCTTATGAAAGGTATACAGTTGTTAAGAGCGGAGGCCAAGTTGAAACCATATCTCCCTGATGCCAAAGCCTATCCTTCTAGCCTTCTAGCTACACTCTGCCTGGATCATCAGCTTCAGTGGTGACCCAGAGGCTGTAGACTGCCTGGATGGAGTTGTTTTATCAGCTTTGAAAGGGAAGGAGATATGCTAGTCCTTGACCCTCACTAAGTAGTAAAAACCCTAACAAGGTACCACCATCCAGGGCAACCCTATCTGTGAAACTGACAGTCTTTCTTTTAACTTTTTATTTTGTAATAACTGTACACTGATTAAAAAGTTTCAAAAGCAGTACTGAGGATTCCTACATGTCCTTTATCCATTTCCCCTAATGCTAACATCTTACATAACCAAAGTACCATTAATAAATCAGGAAATTGGGGCACTTGGGTGGCTCAGTTGGTTGAGCCTCCAACTCTTGATTTCTTGCACTGACAGTGCAAAGCCTGCTTGGGATTCTCTCTCTCCCTCTCTCTCTACTCCTCCCCAACTCATACATGCTTGCTCTCTCTCTCGCTCTCTCTCTCTCTCAAAATAAATATAAAATAAAATAATAAAATCAGGAAATTAATATTGTTATGGTAGTCTTAATTAAGCTACAGACCTCATTTGAATTTTGGAAGCTTTCCCATCAGTGCCATGTTTCCTGTCCCAGATCCTATCCAGGATCTGTCATTGCATTTAGTTTTTCTCTCTCCTTAGTGTTCCTCAACCTATGACACTCCATCAGTCTTTCTTAGTCTTTTATAACCTTGACATTTTTGAAGAATATTGTCAGTTATCCTATAGAATATCCCTCCATTTAGATTTGCTGGATGTTTTGTCATGATTAATTTAAGTTATGGATTTGGAGGAAGAACACCACAGGGGTGTCAGAGGATGCATGTTGTCCGTAGGTCTTATTATTAGTGTTATTAACCTTTATCACTCCATTAAGGTGTTATCTATCAGGTGTCTCTACTGTAAAGTTACTATTTTTTCACTTTGCAATTAATAAATATTTATTTGGGGGGAAATGTTTTGAGATCATCCTGCCAGGCTTTTTAATGTCGACATGATAGGTTGCTTGTTAATTTTGGCATTTATGACACTGACTTCAGAGTCACTCTTTTATGTGACTGTTGAGAAGAAGAAGGCTGGGGTGGATGATAAGAGCACAACCTACTCATTACTGAGAAGGAAAACAGCCTCTAGAGGCCTGGATGAGGAGTAGAGAGGCAAAGTGAGAATGGTTAACGGAGAAAAATAAAGCCCTAGAAAACCCTAAAGGGAGACTACAAATTGTCTTGCACCCCATTTTTCTTTTTTTTTTTTTTTAAATTTTTTTTCCAACGTTTTTTTATTTATTTTTGGGACAGAGAGAGACAGAGCATGAACGGGGGAGGGGCAGAGAGAGAGGGAGACACAGAATCGGAAACAGGCTCCAGGCTCCGAGCCATCAGCCCAGAGCCTGACGCGGGGCTCGAACTCACGGACCGCGAGATCGTGACCTGGCTGAAGTCGGACGCTTAACCAACTGCGCCACCCAGGCGCCCCTTGCACCCCATTTTTCAATATCCCCTTATTCAGTAGTAATTTAATCTCCACTCATGCTCAAGTTTTAGGAAGACTAGTGGTCTTCCAGCTTGACACTATATTTTCCAGCTAGATGGACTTAGGCCCTGGGACTAAGTTCTCAACAATGCCATGTGAGCCGAAAAGTGCTAGATGCACATCATCTAAGACATTTCTTGCCTTCTTTCCTCCTTCTATGACCCTAGAACAGGACCTCCTGCTCATTTTGTATCACAGACCAATTTGGCATGCTGGTGAATCCCCTGAGACCTTAATAGAATGATGTTTTAAATGCATAAAGATACAAAGGGTTATAAAGGAAGCCAATCATAATGAAATACAGTTGTAAAATATTTTTACTGTTTCGTTATTTTTTTTTTAATTTTGGAGAGAGAGCACATGCAAGAGGGGGAGAGGGACCGAGGGAGAGAGAGAGAACCTTAAGCAGGCTCCATGATCAGCACGGAGCCTGATGCAGGGCTCGATCCCACAACCCTGGGATCATGACCTGAGCTGAAATCAAGAGTCAGATGTTCAACCAACTGAGCCACCCAGGTGCCCCTGTAAAATATTTTTAAATAAATGTATGATATATTACTCTATGTACTTCTTTATTGACATATTACATAAAAATATTTAACAAGGGGTCTAATGACTAACATAGTTTCCAAGTGGTAAATATAAATGGTAGTTTGAGAGAACTGTAGTAACTATAAGGTGATATGAAAATACCTGTGACTTCTATTGGTGACAGAGTCACTAGGCCTGCTAACAGTACTATGGTTTATTGCCTATAATTGTTAGATATGCTACATTTCTATTAGAGGTTTTCCTACTCAAGTTCATAAACATCCTGAATCCCATCCATAGTCCTCAGAATAGAGAATATTGGAGCAACAAGATAGAAAAAATCTTAGAACCACCTGTTTCCCCTAGACTCCCTCCTTATTGACCTCTGGACTATTACTCAAAAAGAGAGAAATTTCTCTATTGTTTGAACCACTTTGTCATGCTTTTCCTATCTAAGTCTCCTAGTTACAATAGTT
Source organism: Neofelis nebulosa (assembly GCF_028018385.1). Lineage (NCBI taxonomy): Eukaryota > Metazoa > Chordata > Mammalia > Carnivora > Felidae > Neofelis > Neofelis nebulosa. Next base: position 24,042,850 of record NC_080786.1, read on the forward strand.
AAGCTGTACTCCAACTCAGCAGTTCTCAACCTTTTTAATCTTTAGACCCCATTACAATCTTGAAAATTATTGACAACCTCAAACATCTTTTATATGGATTATATATATCAATATTTACCACATTAGAAATTAAAACTGAGAACTTTTTATTGTTATTCATTAAAAAATAACAATAATAAACCCATTACATGTTAACATAAATAACACTTTTATGAAAAGTAATTGTATTTCCCCCCCAAACAAAAATTAGGGAAAAGAATAGGCATTGTTTTACATTTGTGAAAATCTCTTTAGTGTTTGGCTTAATGGAAGACATCTGGGTTTTCATATCCTCTTCTGCATTCACTATGTTTTGTTTTGTTACTTTGGTTGAAGTAAATGAAGAAAATCAATCCTCACATAGATATGGAAAAGGGAGTATTTTAAATAGCCATTTCAGATAACTGTGGGTCTCCTTTTTTGATATTATTCAAAAACTTGACAAGTAGTGCTTACGTTTGTTGCACTAACGTGGAATCTGAAACCACACCACTGAACTTTTACACTGTCACATTAAAATCCTTTAGTCTATAATTTATATGGCTCTCTTACCCTCACAAGATTTTGTAACACCATGGGAGCACCTGAGTGGCTCAGCTGGTTAAGCATCCGACTCCTGGTTTCGGCTCAGGTAATGATCTCACGGTTTCGTGAGTTCAAGCCCCACATCAGGCTCTGCACTGGCAGCATGGAGTCTGCTTGGGATGGTCTGTCTCCTTCTCTCTCTCCCCACCCCACCCCCCACTCACTCTGTCTCTCTCAATATAAGTAAACTTCAAATTTAGAGATTTTGTAACATCACGAATTGGTCATTTTGAATACATTGGTTTGCTGAGTTCTGCAGCTCTTCTAAATGTTGACACGTTTCATTATACAATATCAAAAAATCACATTGGTTAACATTACCATGGATCTCATCAAAAAAAAAGTTTTTAAGAATTGAGAAGCTGTCGAGCTCGTGGTGGTGGATACAAGTCTTCCAAAATTATAATTTTCACTTGAAAGCTCAAATGTCATCATTGGCAACACATACTGTCAGTTGTTTTCCTTGAAGTGACAGGCTTACTTTCTTCATTTTTGAGGAAATGTCTGCCAAACACCGTAGCTTGTCTATCAGTCGTTCTCTCAAGTAAAAATGGTTTTCTGCGAAAAAGGGGCTAATTCATCTCACGGCTCAAACAACCACACACGCCCTTTTCCTTGAGACAACCACACGCAGCAGCCGTGCCTTATGTACACTTCTCATTCCGTCACCCAGAGTGTTGCAAAAACATACCCATGGGTCAAAATCTGATAAAATTTGATTTAACATTGTTAATAAATCTAATAAAACTTCTATTTCCTTATCAAGGAAATTCTCAAATGAAACTTTTTTTATATATGTGATGCAAGTGTATGGCCGTGAAGAATACCATCACTGCTGATATTTTGGTATCACGGCTTTGATTTGTGCTGAGACGCCAGCAGTTTTGCCTGTCTTCGCTTTTGCACCATCGGTGGGATTGTCAATACAAGCCGGTGAAAAGGCCACATAAAATCTTAGTGTTATTACGAAGATAGTCTGACCTGTGGAATGCCTGAAAGAGTCTGGGGCCCACGAGGACAAAGGAACCTGACTTTGAGAATTGTTCTAACTAATACAACTTCCAGGCTCTAAAGCAGGCAATAGATTGGATGGGGGTTGCTCCAGGAAAAGGGACATAGAGCAACAAGAAATGAGTCAGTGTGAAGTTTAATGCTCTAAACCGTGACCCTAGCCAGGCCAGTCCCTAGGAATCTAGGGACCTTGATTCTGCAGGCTGCCCCTGGATCTCATTAACTTCCCTGACTACTCCCGTCAAGGTTTTACCTAGACAGTAATGGCTCTCAGATTCATAGTATGGAGATATGGCCCTCATTTTTCTTTTGTTTTATCCATGTAGCATTACCCCTACACTCCACTTATTTTCTAACTATCTGTTTCCTGAAACTGCTCTCAACTCCACCTCTGTCCAGTTGTTTTGTAGTGGGATGAGTAAGGTTATAGTACGACCCAGCTCTCAGGACACAGCTAATCAGGGCAGGGGAGGGCCTGACACCAGGTGTGCCCATAGGCCTTTGCTGAAATTTTTAACCTTGGGATTGCAAATTGGGCATTCTTTCTCCAGATGGCTGAAGCAGTGAGATAGAAACCAGGGATTCTCAAATTTGGCATACAATAGAATCCTGTAAACCAGACTGCTGGGCCCCACCCCAGATTCTGATTCTGTAGGTCTGGAGAGGGGCCTGAAATTTCAGAGTTTTAGTGAGTTCCCAGGTGAGGCTAATGTTCCTGGTCTGGAGACAATACTTTGAAATTGATGTAAAGTTCCAGAACTATGAGGGTTTAAGATCATGCCTCTCATCATACAACTAAAGAGGCTGGGGGTGGGGGGAATCTGTCTAGAGAGACAGAGAGAGAGAAAGAGTCATAAAGAGAGAGATGGAGAGAAAGAGAGGGAGCGCTCACCTGAAATACAAAGGTGATTTTCACAGAGACTATCCCTGAAGTTCTATTTGGATCCATAAACCATGGCATGGAAATAGAATGGATGCCATGAAGCCTCTTACAGACGCCTGGAGCTTTAGACAAGATCTGCATCAAAGCTGCTAGATAGTGAAGAAGACCCCCAAACACCAACAGTATTCTCCACTGTAGCTCAGGAGGTAGCATAATGGATGGAAAAGTATGCTCTGGGTGAGAATGCACTGGTTTAAATCTGGCCCTGCTACTTGCTGGCTATGCAATCATGAGCCATTACTGAAGCTTGCTAAGCTTATCTATCAGTGAGTATGACAACAGGACTACCTCATAATGTCCCTGTGAAAACAAACCTAGATATGCAGGGAAGCTTGGAACAACTTCTGGCACATGGTAAACACTCGGTAAACATTGATTATGGTTATTACTAATTCTTGTTTCTAATCTGTTCTCATTGTGATTTGCCTCTTATGCTTGATCTCTGCAGGCTTTATCTCATGCACAGCACCTCACCCCCAGGTCTAGCTCTAAGGGATCTGGCTGATAGTTTCACTAGGAGATAGTTCAGGCCTCCAAGCCATCATGGTTGTAATTCTATCAAAGACTGAGAGTCTTCAAGGGACTGTCTTGGCCCCAATCATCTGGGCAAGATTTCCAAGGCAAAACAAGGCCTGAGAAGGTGGATTTTAGCAAGCTGGTAACAAGAGTCAGCTTACCTGTGCTGAGATACCAAGATAATGGAAGTAAGACAAGGGGGGGAAGAATTCAGATCCTAGATTCAGGTGTTATTGTGGCTTCTTATGCAAAGTCCATGCCTCCAGGTACAGGCATCTGGGATCAGGTAAAGAATCTGATAAGGGGTAGACCCCACTCCTGTCAGCGATAACACCAACAGTGCCAAACTTTGAAAATCAATCATGGTCTTCCATTTCTTGTATTTTTTAGCTTGGTCAGCCCTGTGTCCTAAAAACCCCAGGACAGCTGCCTACTACAGGGCCAACCTCTATAGGAAGCCAACCCTGACTTTCTAAGAAGGGACAATGCAGAAAAACTGTTAACACAAATTCTATACCCTGTGAATACTTCCATCCATTTCTCTCCTCTTTTGTCACTCTCAGAAATTCTCTCTCATACCCTTATATTCTTCTATGGCCCTGTTCTTCTTCCCCCAATTCATCTGGCTTTCCCTACTACCTTGGTAGGCAATATCTCTATGACACATGTTTAGTGTTTTAAGCCACTAATTGAGGTAATTCACTATGCAACATGACACTGGGGTAGGCACTACCCCAGTGGTCAAGATGAGAGATGGTATCTCTTGCCCTCAAGAAACTTACCGACTACTTATGCCCTAGTCTTTCCTTCACAATCATCAAAACATTGGCACCTGATCACTGTCTACTATTCCAGACTAAATCTTACATTTTCCAATAAATATCTATGGGGAGTATCATTCAATACCCCTGCCTCACAGCTCCTGAACCTCTTCAGACCCTATAATCTGCATCTTCTCTATTTCAGCAACTCCACTCCTGTGAACATGCTGTGATCTTGTCTTCACCTATATCCGGACCAACTGTAAAAAGTTTAACTCTAATATACAACTTTTTTTTTTTCCCCACAATGACTAGTTTTCCTCTCTTGGTTATTTCTCTACTCTTAGACCTGCTCTGACCTCCTTAAGAGATCCAGGTCCAAGGAGCTCTCCTGTTCCTTCCCAATCTATCAACCCCTTCCTAATTTTATTCCCTTCCTTAACCAGGTTAGATCCCATAGTCTATCACATAAACGCCTTTTCTGCCATGTAACCTTTCCTTTTTTGTCCCCAGACTTGGACATTTTCCACATCTATTAGTGCCCCACTCACCCTCCTCAGCATTCACCTGTATCTCCCCAAAGATTGCCTACAATGAATACCTGCACCTCCATCTCTGAAGACTTTTTCCTGGCTATGGAGAGACTCAGCCAGAGTATACAGGGCAAGTCAGAATTGCTAAAGAATTGATGACTCTGGAAGCAACTCTCAACTAATGGTGGGTGAGGAGATACAGAAACACCATGTTTGGCAGCCACAGCTGATCCTTACCATTGACCAGATGACCTACTTGTGATGGTCATCTTTGCCTCTCATTTCTGTGGCCAGCCCAAGGAATGTCCTCACTCACCCTCAGTGCATCTTTTTCTGCTTGACAGATGAAGTGGGGAAAATCTCGGAGGAATGTCATTAAATTCCTTTCCCATGCTCCTCCCCTGCCTTAAAAAAAAAAGAGAGAGAGAGAAGAAAAAGTCTCCCTTGCTTCTTTCTCTCACTCATTTCCAAGAAAATTTGTCCCTTCTATCTGCAGCTAATCTTTCACCAGGACTCTGGATCCCACCACCCCCTGCCTTCATTACTAAAGGTCTCAAATCGCCCCTGAACTGACACATGTGATGAAAACATCTCAACTGTCATTGTAATTTACCTCCTGGCAGCACCTGCCGTGGTTGACCGCTTCTGAAACTATTTCTTCCTAAATGTCTGTGACATTACTGTCTTGCAGTTTTCATTCTGCATCTCTGATCACCCCCTGTGTTCCTACTAATCAGACACCTCTTAAATGTTTCTCACCTACTTCCATCCTCATGGCCAGTACCATCATCTCAAACCAAGGTCACTAGGTGATTCTTCTACTGGCCTCCTCTGCCCCACCTCACTCTCCAGCCCAAATCTATTCTCTAGACCATAGCCAGGGTATTCTCTCTTTTATCAGGTCATTGCCCAGTTTAAAATCTATCAGTGACTCCTCATCAGTTGGGCCTGATGGATGTCAAGATTAGCAGAAGAGATAGGAGTTGTTAAAGCTGGTCCCCTCCCTCCCCCCTGCTCTGCCTTGAACACGCGTGAGGTTTTTCCACTGGGGAACTGCTACATCTGTCTTGGAAAAATCTCACCACAGTTGTGCTTGAATACCAGGACTTTTAAACAAGCCCATCTGACTTTCTAACCCAGCAACAAGTGTGGAACACTGCATATGTTGAATCATCCTTTAGTCTTGATCTCTCGCTCACTTCTAAGCCCTAAGCCCTGCACATCAGCTGCGACTTTCTGAAACCACTACCCCCAGATTGATATTGATTGACAACAATTGATACTACAGTTGTTAAACATTAATTAGGCTCCATGCTCAACGTGGACCTTGAACTCACAACTCTGAGATTAAGAGTCACATGCTCTACCCACTGAGCCAGTCATGTACCCCTCAATGCTCATGTCTTTTAAGTCTGCAAGAGGAATCATATGCTACACACAAAAGTAAATTCAAAAATAAATAAAAGTTCATATTTTTCCTTTGATTTTGACCACCAAGAATTTCAAAATTAAATCTGTGTTTTAACTCCATAGGCGTCCAAAATCCCTTTCTGTGGTATCTACAAAACTTTGTCCTTACTTTCAATTTATGTCTTGATCTTAAAGTCTTATTTGGATTTTCTCCCTGATATGTTAGTTTTCTATTGCTGCATACCGAATTACCACAAACTTAGTAGCTTAAAACAACATATATTTATCATCTCTACTTCTGTAGGTCAAGAGTTGGGCAGAGCTTAGCTAGTTCTGTTCAGGGTCTCACAAAGCTGCAAGATAGGTTATGACTGGACTATATTCCTTTACGGAGCTCAAGATCACATGGTTGTTGGCAGAATTTAGTTTTGTACAGATGTAGGACTGAGGTTGCCACTGTATTGCTGGCTGTCAATCAGGGGCCATCTCAGCTCCATGGAGGTTCCTCTTAATTCCTTGCCACATGGCCCTCTCAGACCCTCTTACACCATGGCAGCTTATTTCTTTAAAAGCCAAAAGAGAGCTTCCCCAGTCTGCAAAGACAGTCTTAGAAAATGTCCCATAACCATGGAAATGGCTATGCTATCACTTCCGCCATATAAAATAACGTAATCAAGGGAATAACTATCCCATTATAGCCACAGATCCTACTCATACTCAATATAATGGGAATGTACTCCAAGGGGCAAGAATCTGATGGGCCATTTAGAATTTGGCAAGCCACATCTAATCTTAAATTTTTATTTATTATGTAAGAATTTTTTTTTGCATAACTCTATGTTATTCTGAAATGTATCTAAAAATTGGGGGGAAGCAAGTTATATAGAATCTTAAGAGAACATCTCACGTTGTATGGTCGATTGATTCTAAAAATGGCCCAACTCAATTGTTCCCTTCCCTGTATCCATACCTGATGCAATGTGACACTGAAGCTCATCCCAGAGATTTTGAGACTATCGTGTCTTGCTTTGGCCAACAGAATGCAGCTAAAGTAACAGTATGAGAATATGGAGCCTAAACTTGAAGAGTAACTGCATGTATTTGTTCTGTCTTGAAAGCATACCATTGCCATGGTAACAAGCCCAGAACTGCCTGCTAAAGAATCACATAAGCTGTGGAGCAAAGATAAGCTCCCATCTTGGTGAGTCCTAGACCAGCTGGCCCCTAGCTGAGCTACCAACTGACCATAGACCTATGAGTGAGTTACTCAAAACTAGCCAAGCCTGTTCCAGATTAGCAGAACTTCCCTGTCAATCCATAAACTCATAAGAAATAGCACAGGATTGTCATTTTAAGCTACTAAAATTTGAAGTTGTTTGTTATACAGCAATAGCTAACTGATGTATGTGGGGAAAGGCAACATACAAAGGACTTGGCTGTGTAGTGGAAGTAAAGTATCCTAAAAAGGCATAATTCATTCACAGTACCCTCAAATTTCTGTGTTTCATATAAGAAATCACTACTGCTGATGATGGGATGTTTTCAGTCTGTGTGTCTAAGTAATCTTCATTCAAAAGACTGATGTGTGACCTGCAGTTCTTTCTACAATGAATAGAGCAATAAAGAGATAGAGAAATCAAATAGCAAAAAAAAGAATTCTGCTGTGCTGTTCTAGACACAGCTGCCCTAATAGAGAAATGTGCAGTTTCTACTTTCCTTGCAGTTTTTCGGTTCAGAATTACTTTAAAATAAATCCCAATGAAAGCAGTAATCAATTATGTTGAGAAGAAAACAAAGTTTGATCTGAAAATACTAACAGAATCTAACATTTTAGAAATAAATTACTGTGTCATGTCCTGTGGCAACATTGTATCAAATTGCTTAAAGATAAATTGTACCATCAACTCCTGGGTGTCTGCATGTGGATTATCTTTTTTTGTAGATTATCAAGGGCAAACATTTAATTTCAGGTTTTTATCCCTCTTCTCCTCAGTGTATTCTCTACACATTTCTGAATACCATCAGTCATAGCAAGGTAAGGGGACAGAAGTTTAGGGAAATATAATGATAATTCACTTATATTGCATTCTACAAGAACAAGGTGTTCAATATAAGTAAATTTCCAAGATAGCCTAAAAGTTATCCAAGTACCCTTGTTTTTTAAAAACCTGTAACCATTCTGGGGCACCTATGTGGCTAGGTTGGCTAAGCATCTGACTTCAGCTCAGGTCATGATCTCCTGGCTCATGAGTTCAAGCCCCGCGTTGGGCTCTGTGCTGACAGCTCAGAGCCTGGAGCCTACTTTGGATTCTGTGTCTCCCTCTATCTCTCTACCCCTCCCCCAGCCACGCTCTGTCTCTCAAAAATTAAAAAAAAAATGTTAAAAAAAATTAAAAACCTTTAACCATTCTGATATAAATTTTTCTTTTTTTTTATTTTTTTAATGTTTATTCACTTCTGTGAGAAAGGGAGACAGAGAGAGACAGAGCATGAGTGGGGGAGGGGTAAAGCAAGGGAGACACAGAATCTGAAGCAGGCTCCAGGCTCTGACCTATCAGCACAGAGCCTGACGTGGGGGTTGAACTCACAAACCATGAGATCATGACCTGAGCCGAAGCTGGTTGCTCAACCAACTGAGCCACCCAGGTGCCCCTCTGATATAAATTTTTCTAAAGCATATTTTACATTTTCCTTCCTTATGAAACAGAATGTGTTTTACTCCTTAAACCTTTATTGTACAAGTTACTCTAGTAGATGTTAAAAGGAGGCAAAGGTGAATCACAGGAGATTCCAACCTCAAGTGGCTTACAATTGAAGGAAAGAGAGTGGATACTGAGACCTGTACATAGATTATTCTAATGGTGAGGTCATGAGAATGGTAAAGAAAAGTGAGATATAAATTTTAAAAAATATATTGAATGTATTTAGTGACAAGAGATAAGGTTTTGTGGAGTTGGATCTGCGAACAAGAGAGCTGGGACCAGATGCAAAGTACTAAAACCTCAGCAATCAAGATATTTAATAGTTTCATGTATAATTTTTAAAAGTCAAAATCAATGCAAAATTATCTATAATGAACAAAATGCTGAAATAGTAAAGAAAGACTGGGTTGGTAGCAGTACCATGCAAAGCCATATTGGAGTCTGAGGCCACAGGAAAAATCAATAGAGGACTATTTGAGTTGGTGTCTGTTTAGATGGAACCTAAAATGGGTTACCAACCTTTAAGTTGTAAGTCAGAATATTGGGTCAGAACTGTACTGCTCTAATAACAACATAAACGTGTTTTTCTCTACAGTTTCTGCTTAAGACAGCTCTTGAGGCAGCCTGGGGCATCTATCTGCGTTGGAGGGGATTAGGATTGTTAAACAGGAATGCAAAGAAAGAGAAAGGTATAGCTTTCAGCTATAAGTAACTTGGAAAATAGAATTTTAAATATGCAGCTAGACTTAAAAGTTAGGCCTTGTCAACAGAATAGGAATTTCTAAGTTCCCTTATCTCTACCCTTTTAACTTATCAAGAGAGAGCTGACTCTGTATAAAGTCTCAGAGTGTTTTCCACAGTGAAGACAAGTATCCTTCCACATCTGGCCAAGGCCATGGGAAAAGAGGATGCCCTAGGTAATGAGGTTATTATATATAGGAAATGAAAAGCCCAATACTTGCTGCTTCTCATACAAAGGGAGAAACACAAGAGGAAGAAGATGATCTCTTTTGGAAATGGCATGTTTGAGAGTTGAAGGAAATGAAGACCAAAGGGGATTTTTCCAAATGCAATTTTAAGGCATGGGAAAACACTGCCTCACAGGGTTCCCTGACTCCGGCTTCAGATACAGCCCCATTAAAGTCAAACAAGAACAAGATTAGGCGGAGTGAGAGCCAGGGTTAATTTTTTCTGAGTCTAAGTAAGGTATGGATAGAACTTGAAAGTTCTTCCATGCCCCCAAGAGGAGATGGAAAAGAAACTGAGATGAGAGTCAAAGGGCTTTCTGGAAATGACCATGGCAAAGGACAAGGTCACCACATGGCAGAGACCATGTGGTAAAGTGCCTAAACCATGACCAGGGGAGGGTGTGCCAATGTGAACCATGGCAAGGCCAAATAAATAAGTATGCTTGTAGGTGCACAGGTTATACAGTGGATGGTCACATGTGGGAGATTTCCAGGTCCTAAGTATTTCCTAGACTCTCAGTTACACAAGCTACCCTTTTATCAGTTTGTGTGATTTAGTCTCTTCTCTTGGCCTACCATGTAGACAAATGACAATTCTACAGAGATCAGATGAGCCAGAAGACACGATGAGATGGACACTGTCAGTGCTGTGCCCAGACCCTCTTGGGTCCCTTTACAGGTTCTGTGTGCACCAACACCACCCCCCACCTCCCAACACACACACACGTGCTTTTGCTTCCAATGCCTATACCTGAGACTCTTCTTTGGAGGTACACAATTAGGCTACCAAAGCAGCTTTATGCACCTGTCCCCTAGAGCTAGAAGTGTCATGGGAGTAGACCTTAGGCAATGATTGATGAGGGAGAGGGTTATGTGAAGGGAATAGGAAAGTCCAATCTTTCACTTCAGGTCCTTAAAATGGAACTGCTGTGAGAAATAATTTAAGACTACAGAGTTCCCCTGCAGGATCAGGTTGAAGTTACCATCCACCTCCTTTTGCCTGAACTTGCACCCTTATTTGGTGGGCTCCTCCTTCTCCTCTCTTACTGGTTTCTCCTGTTTATTATAGTTGCTCTCATGCTTTTTGAGTTTCCTAGATAAATGCTTAATTAATTTATTTTTGTCCTTTTCAGTATAACATTTAAGTCTATGAATTTTCCTCTTAGTGCAGTTTTGATGTAACGTTGTGAATTTCGATATAATGTTAATGTAATAGTCATGTATTTCTAAATATTGTGTAATGACTGGCTTGATTTTCCTCTTTGATCTGAAAGATAAAATGGAAGACTGCCTTATCATGTGTTTAAATTTCTACTTGGTTAAATAGAAACAAATGTCCACATAAAAACCTGTACATGAGGGGCGCCTGGGTGGCTTGGTTGGTTAAGCGTCCGACTTCGGCTCAGGTCATGATCTCACCGTCCGTGAGTTCAAGCCCCGCGTCGGGCTCTGGGCTGACGGCTCAGAGCCTGGAGCCTGCTTCAGATTCTGTGTCTCCCTCTCTCTCTGTCCCTCCCCTGTCCATGCTCTGTCTCTCTCTGTCTCAAAAATAAATAAACGTTAAAAAAATTTTTTTTTAAATAAAAATAAATAAATAAAAACCTGTACATGAATGTTCATAGCAGCATTATTCATAATAGCCAGAAACCAGAAACAACCCAAATGTTCATCAACTGATGAGTGGATAAATGAAATGTATTATATGTATATAATAAAATATCATTTAGCAATGAAAAAGAATGACCTACTAATACATGCTGTAATATGGATGAACCTTGAAAACAATTCCCATAAGTGAAAGATATCTGTCACAAATGACTGCATGTTGTATGATGATCAAATGGGGCAAATCCATAGAGACATAAAGTAGATGAGTGGTTGCCAGGACTGGGGGAAGGAGAGAATGAGGAGTGACTGCTAATAGGTATAGGGTTTCTTTTGGGGGTGATGAAAATGTTATGAGATTAAATAATGATAGCGGTTAAACAACACTGAATACTAAAGACCACTGAATTGTACATGTTAAAAGTAAATTTTATGTTTTTTTGAATTATATGCCAACAAAGTTATTATTTTAAAGATACTGTTGTAGCACAAAATGTTAAAAAAAAATTGGATGCTCCTATATCCATATACTATATCCATATATCCTATATCCATAAGTTGCTTGTTTCTATATCCATATCCAGAAAAATATATAGATAAAATTTTTTAAATATAGCATCCATACATGAAAGTATACAAAGAGGTGTACATCTTGATAAATTTTCTAATGATGAACACAGCAGTGAATGACTACCTAGATTATATAAAGGACTTTTCTATCACCAGCACCTTAGAGGCCCCCTGATTACTCCCTCCAGAGACTACTTGGGAGAATCCTCATCTCAAAGTCTGCTTCTGAGAAGCCCAACATAAGACAGTGTGGACTCAAGGATCCTTTGTTTTTGCCCTGATCCAAACATCCAGAAGCCATTCTTGGGAGAAGAGAGGAAGAAAAAGAAAATACAAGAGTCTAAGCTTTTACCAGAAGGAACTATAATTAGAAGTTATACTCTGTGGGGGTGCCTGAGTGGCTCAATCGGTTGAGTGTCCAACTCTTGGTTTCAGCTGGGGTCATGGTCTCTCATTTCGTGGGTTCAAGCCCTGCATTGGGCTCCATGCTGACAGTGCAGAGCCTGCTTGGGATTCTCTCTCTCTTCCCCTCCCCCACTCACTCTCTCTGTCTCTCTCGAAATGAATAAACTTTAAAAAAAGAAGTTATACTTTGTGTGTGTGTGTGTGTGTGTGTGTGTGTGTGTTGTGACACGATTTTTTTTCTTCAAATTTTTATTTAAATTCTAGTTAATTAACATGCAGGGCAATATTGGTTTCAGGAGTAGGATTTAGTGTTCATCACTTACATACAACACCCAGTACTCATCATAACAAGTGCCCTCCTACTACCCATAATCCATCTAGCCCATCTTCCACTCACCTCCCTCTGTCAACCCTCAGTTTGCTCTCTATCGTTAGTGGTCTCTTGTGGTTTCTTTCCCTTTCCCCTTTTCCCCCCTCCCATATGTTCATCTATTTTGTTTCTTAAATTCCACACATGAGTGAAATCATATGCTATTTGTCTTTCTCTGACTGACTTATTCTGCTTAGTAAAATGTACTCTAGCTCCATCCACGTCATTGCAAATGGTAAGATTTCATTCTTTTGATGGCTGAGCAATATTCCATTATATAGATAGATATAGATATACAGATATACCACATTAAGGTTTTTTTTTCATGTTTATTTATTTTGAGAGAGAGAGAGAATGCACAAGTGTGTGCACATGAGTGTCCGAGCAGGGGAGGGGAAGAGAGAGACAGAAAGAGAGAATCCCAACACATGTCTCAGTCCCATGAACCATAAGATCATGACCTGAGCCAAAACCAAGAGTCGGACACTTAACCAACTGAGCCCAGTTGCTCCAAGATTTTTTATTAATCTCTACACCCAATGTGGGGCTCAAACTCATAACCCCAAGATCAAGATCTGCATGCTCCACTGACTGAGCCATTCAGGCACCCCTGGAAGTCATGGGAAGGAAATGACTGAAATAGTAGTGAGTGGACATCATCACAGCTATTCAAGGATCAGGGGACCATGAGGAATGTCAAAGCAGATATAGCGACATAAAGCAACCACCAGTTCTCTGCACATTTGACACCAGGAAAGTTCATCAGGTAACCCTATCAGAGAGATACTGTATGTAAAACACAGAGCTCAGTGACTGACACATAGCTGTGCACCCACCGACGGTAGTTATAAGCATTGTCTTGTACTGTGACCTTAGAGAAGTAATTTAACTTCTCTTGGCCTTTAAGTACTCAACTATAAATAAAAGGAAAAGATGCTGAATTATATGTGGTTTTCACATCAATGGTAATCTAATTGTAGCTGTTCAAAGAACTTCCACTTTCACATCAGAAAAGGCAAATATTCATCCATATAAATGACCAGCACAGCATAGATTCCAGCTGTAGAGAGGCCGTGATGGAGACACCTGCAACAGGCTTCCAGAGGGCATAGAAAGGCGTCAAGTTCCCCTGTGGCCTTCGGCTGCCTAGGACTCTCAGGGTGCTCTTTGAGGAGGCAAATCAGTCCCTTGGTGGAAGAATATGCTCAGCTGTCCCCTATCTTATCCCCACAATAAGCTACCCCCTATCTTGTGAAAAAGACATGGACTTGGTCAGTTAGAAGCCAATAGTTAAAGAGGGCTACTTTAAAAATACAACAATTTAAAATGCTGTAGTGAAATAAGCTGGGTGAAAAGGAGACTGGTGGTAATGAATCTCATGTTGGTGAGATTGCTCCTACAGTTGAGTATTCAGTCCTGACATTGTCAAATTTTATAGGGTGGTAAAACCCACCTCAACAGAAGAATGAATTCAAAGCTCCTTTGAGTAATATTGAAGATCAATCATGATCTGGTTCTTTATACTCCTCCAAAGTCATTTCCCACCAATTCTGTGTGTTGTTGGATCATAGACTATTGCTCTGCTCTTCTCCCAAAACATGCCCTGTGTTTTTGCACCTGCTTTTCCTATTTGGGACTTTTTATGTATTTTATATTCAAGAATTCCTATTTTGCTTGAAGGGATCAGACTAGCTTAATAGCCAAATGGGTTGGATCATATTTTTAAAAAATACAGCTATAAAAGACAGTTTGAGGGATAATTGGAGAATTTGAATATGGCCTGGATATTAGATCATAGTAGGAAGTATTGCTAATGGTATAATGGTTATGTAGTAGAATGCCTCTACTTTTAAAAGATGCACATGAATTATTTAAGATGGAATGCTTGATGTCTATAACTTACTTCCAAATGGATCAGAGATATGTCAAGAGAAGGTAAAGCCAGTATAGCAACATGTTAACAATTGTTTTATCTACATGGTAGGTATTCAGATGTTCCTTGAGTTGTTTTTTTCAAACCTCCTTTATGTTTAAAATTTTTCATAATGAAATTTGGGGGACAGAGGAAACTAAAGTAAGGTCTTGGTATTATCCTAGCCCAAATGTAAGTAACATGTGGATTTTTTTTTTAAGTAATTACCTTAGATGTTATCTCCTCAGCGATGCTGTCTTCACCTTCTGCATTGTGGGCTCACATCCTACCCCAGCACAAGTACCAGGATAAGGCATTCTTGTTGACAGATATGCAGTAGGATAATTTGTCAACTTATTGTTTGTATTTGGTTCCCACTGGTTTTCCCCTCTCTCACTTCTCAGACACAAGCAGGACTCAAGAGACTTTGGCCCAAAGTGCCAAACTTGGGAAACAGCTTGTTAAACTGTAGAGTCCTACTTTAAGTGTGTTTAGTCAAGTTACTTGTATAAAAAATTACTTCTATTAGAGTTCAGAACCCCAGCACTGGAAACTAATCATGGATAGCTTTATGAAAAAAGTGGTTAAAAAGAAGCATCTTGAGAAGCAAAAACCCAATTTGGATTTGGGAGAAGGTATTCCTGATAGGATATAAATATGGCTTGAATAAATATGGGGAAGACAGAATGGCCAAAGTCTGTACAGCAATGGACAGAATTCATTCATTCATTTAGCAACAATTTATTGGTACTTGCTGTGTACAAAGCAATGTGCTAAGGACCTAGGGTAAAACGGTAAGCAAAACAGACCATGTCTAAAGTCCTAGATTAGATGTCGGCAAGTCTCAGAGCTGTGGACAAAATAAAGTCCTCCACCTATTTTTGTAAATAAAGTTTTGTTGAAACACAGTCACTTATATTTGCTTCCATTTTGTCTGTGGCTCTTGCACTACAATAGAAGGGTTGGGTAGTTGTAACAGAAACTTATGGTCCACAAAGTCCAAATTATTTATTATTTGGCTCTTTACAGGAAAAAAAATGTGTTGACTCTTGCCTTAGAGCATACAGTATTGTGGAGAGACAGATATTAGTTAAATAACTACAAATAAATTAAAAGTTAACTTTGATAAGGGCCATGGGAATACGTAATAAAGGAACTTAACCCAATCAGAACAATGAGAAGATACCCTAAGGAAAATAAAAATTGAGGTCAAAGCTAAAGGTTGAGTAGGAGCTGACCAGATGAAGCAGAAACAGAAAAATACCATAGGCAAAGGCCCTATGGGAATATGGTAAATTTGAAGGAATAAACAAACCTCACTGTGGCTACAGTTCAAAGCACAAGGGGAACATGGTACAGGTTGAGACTGGAGAGGAAGGCAAAGGTCAGACTACAAAAGACCTTGCAGGCCAGGTTTGGAGGTTGTCTTTAAGCTTAAAGAGATCTATTGATCTCTTCAAGCAGGTGAGTGATATGATCCATTACATTCTAAAAACATTGCTCAAGCTTCGTATGGAAGAGATAGGAGTGGTGTCTTGTTACTCTTTGCCTAAATCACTGCTTTGTTATCCTGCTTTGCCACTCAGAACCACAAAGACAGGGGACCATGATTTTACCAAACTACCCAAGAATTGTATGTTGTCTCTGAATCTTAGCCTCACAGCTCTTTTCATCTGATGTGTCCCTAGCTGCAGCCTGGGACAGTTTTGCTTTAACCCAAGTGGGTATTTCCGGGCTCAAGTGGCCACAGGAAAGATACCCTGTGTTATATCCTAATGGCCTATTGGACCAACACAATTGCCTTACACCGTACCAACCCAGAATTTAGCACTTGAGCTTCCCCTGCCTGCCTTACCAATTTCCTGCAATTGGCCCACTGCCACTGAGTTTTTGGAGTTTCCAGGCTCTCGAGTCTCAGTGTAGCTCATGCAAATGTTTACTCAGAGCTCCTGGCTCACCTGCTTTTACAATTCAATGACTTTCAGCAGACATCAATACTACCAATTATCAAACCCCTGCATCCTCTGCAACACTTGTGACCACAGTGAATTGCTCTGGCATCTATCCACTTATGCAATCCATGGAAGTCTCCATGACACCTCTATCTCACAGCCAATCCATCACCAAGTTCCATCCATTGTAGGCATAGCTCTTGAATTTTCCCACTCCCCATCTCCATAGATTAACTGACAACTTTATATCTTGTTCATGTTTCGCATCCATTGGGGGTCAGCTGTGCTCTGCTGCATGCTGTCTTCACTCTGTGACCCACACTGAGGGAGCAGCCTCTATTCAGAAAATTGCTGGTGGTGTGGCAGATAACAGAGAACATGCGAAGCTCTTGCTGTTCACAAATGCCCACATCAAATATCAGTGCTATTGGGGAAGTCTTGTGTTTGCAGTCTTCTGACCCCCAGTGAACAACACAAGGCTCCCACTTGGCCTGTAACACTTCCTTACCAAGAGATAATGAGCCCACAAAACCTATGCTGGGTTTATCGCCTTGAATGGGAATATCTTCCCTTGTTTCAGGCTCAATACTGTTCCTTTGTTCCACTTAAAGTGTGTACTTCAAGTGGCACCAACTTCACCACAATCTCTGTCCTCCATGGGGAGGGCAGTAGGGGTCCTTCCACTACAGCACAAGAGGGCTGTGCCTCGGTGAATTTCCCTGCTTGGCCTCAGGAGAAACTCACTGGCCATGGGGGGACAAGTAGCCACTATTCAAAATGATCTTGCTTTTCTCTTCTCTATGTAAGTAGAGCATCATTCCATCCAGCGTTTGATGTTGTTATGTTTTCCTTGGCAGTTCTGAGACCAAGATGCAGTAGGCAGAAGTCTTTAGAGTCCTCTTTGGGGATTGATAACCGATGTATGGTGTTCTACTCCCCTGGGATTGGTAACTGGTGCAAGCTACCAAGCTCGACAGCTACCCTCCTTCCACCATTTTATTGGTCAAAGCAAGTCACAAAGCCATGCCTGAGTTCAGCAATACAGGGATGTATACTCTTCTCTCAGGAAGAAGACATATAGATAAGAGTTGTGGCCTGAGCTTTGGAGACAACATACAAGTCCCTCAGAAGTCTAGTAAAATCATGGTCCCCATTTTGGGGTCTGAGTGGCAAAACAGGTTAACAAAGTAGGGATTCCGGCAATGAGGAACATGACAAGGGACAGTCATTGGAATGAATTAAAGAGAAAAGAGAACTACGTCAGGAAAAGAGCCCCAACATGACCTACAATCACGATAGAAATGTGAGAATAGGAGCAACCAAAAAGGAAGAATTAACAGAACTGATGGGTAACCCAATACAACTGGTGAGGGAGAGAAAGTGTTAGCGGCAACAAATACACTGAGCTCTCTAGAAAAGTGCATTGTGATAACTTGTTGACTTTGTTGACTCAGCAAAGCTGGAACTAAATTTCCCAACATTCTCTTTTCTCTAAAATTCCAGGCTAGCATTTGCCACGAGAGATCTTTTGCATGAAATTTGAAAGAAGTGAAGCAGCAGCTATACATTTTTACCCACTGGAGGTCAGTGCAAGGTGCTGGAGCTCGTGGCAGTTCATGCACACTGTCACTGATCTACACAGGGTAGCACCAACTGGAAGCTCCTCCAGCTCCCACCAAATATCTTCCTTCAGCTTCTCTGAGTGCTCTCTCTCAGAAGAGCACACCTCTGTCTGAGGCAAAAGGCACCAGCTTCCCCCACAGGACACCCATAGTGCCAAGGTTGGAGTTAGAGGTGGAAATAGATTTGCATCCATCCTCATAGATTTCAGATTGTCTTTGCTCTTGTCCACTTCCACCTGTCCTTCTTGATGGTCTGGTTGACCTATAACAACCTCAGGTCCAACACCCTCGACTGCCCTACCAGCTCCCACAGGGGTAAGTGTAACCGCCTTAGTAAGTCACGCACAGCAGCTCTGTTTTTCCCATTGATCCTGACAGAACATGCACCTTAAGGCCTTTTATGTGATGACAATGCTCAGCCTTAAAGTGTGGGGTTTTCTCTGTCTTTTTAAAGAATGCTCTTCATGGGGTGCCTGGGGAAACTCTTGATTTTGGCTCAGGTCATGATCTCACGGTTTGTGAGTTTCAGCTCCACATTGGGCTCTGCATTGACAGTGTGGAGCCTGTTTGGGAATTTCTGTCTCCCTCTCTCTCTGCCCCTCCCCTACTCACTCTCTCTCTCTCTCCCCCTCTCAAAATAAATAAATAAACATTAAAAAAAAGAATGCTCTTCATTACAAAAGAAAGAACTAAGAGTCTAAGTGAACTCATCTGTGGAAAGTCACAGAGATGATTGGGAAGTGCGTGCCCACTTACTCTGCATCTGTTAATGTAGTCCTTATGTAATGACATATATATGCTATCTACTCAACCTTTCTCCTATGACTCATGAAGACAAAAACAGTTGCAGGAGACCTTGACCAAGGCTTCACAAAAGTCTCGCCAAAAGCAAAGAAAATGTAATCAACTCCTTCTTCCCACTCAGGTTTATCTCTCACTGCAGACATAACTCCCAAGACTTCCCTCTGCAACCCACCCCCACCTTCCCAGCACGAGTTCCTTGCCGCCAACTGGACACAGAAGATGGCCAGGTTCAATGCTGACTTGCACTTCCCTTTCAGGAAGCGCTTACTGTCCTTCACCCTCCCTGTATATTCAACGTCCTGTTCAACATCCAGACCCCTACTATCAATACCAGTGATAATTTATGTGTCTCCCAAACAGTTACAGGTGTGACATGCATAGTTCACCCACCGTTCACCAACTTAGTGTGCACTACCATTCTACCACCCTTTCTTCGGGACCCTGAAGCCTCCATCTGCCAAGTCAGAGGAATCCAGTTTGTTCCAGAAGCTGTTCTTCCCTAACATGTGCAGAGAGACTCACGTATATTCCGGATCCTGGGTTTTGTTTTGTTTTGTTTTGTTTACTGTGTGTTAATGGGGCAGAAAGTCAAACACCTTACTAAGATGTCTCACGAAGTAACTTGGATTAATGGGTGGAGAGCTAAAATCGTCCAGGCAGTTCAGCAAGGTGGTATTCTGGGATCTCTACCTTGGGCACACAGTGACATGAATTGGGGGAGGTCATCCAGTCATGAATATATTCTACCAGGGCCATGGGAACTAACCAGCTCTAGGCTCCAGGACTGGTGCTTTAAAGGGGAAGTCCACCAGCTGAATCCTGGTATACAAAAAGCCACACGTGGGCTGATGCTGTATTCAGGGCATCCAGATTGGTAGGTTAAGAATAGTAGTTAACCGATGTTATTAAGATTCACTCTAAGCCCTGTCCATTGGTGAGCATGGACTTCCCAATACATCACCAAGCTTGGTTAGGTTCAGTTCAGGAGTAGGCTTGACTTGAGTCTGCAGATTGAAGGCCTTTAGTACCTGCTGCTAAGCAGAAATAGGACAGGTAAGATACAAGGCTACAGATAATGATTTTTCTGTGATGGGTAATGGTTGGATTATTCTCCTCTAAAGAGGTTAAACATTCCAGTGGCAGACATTAGAGACAAGGCAGGTCCTCAGACAAGAAAGTGGAAGTGTGAAGGTGAATCTAGCTCCAGCTCTTAAAAAGGGAAGGTTTCTAGGCCTGGGCTTCTTCCTAGTATATGTTAGAATCATTATTGACACCTTGAGAAAGAGAGTAGTCTGGAAGGTCTGAAGAGCAGGCCATGTTTCAGACACCAGATATGTGGCTTCATAGTACTCTTACTATTTATTACTATTTGATTCCCTTTGTTACCTTTTATCTGGCACAATGGTTCTCACCTTGGCTGCATGTTAGAATTTCCTGGCAAGCTTTCAAAACTACCTCCCCTCTAAGCTGCTCTTGAATGAATTTAATTAGAATCTCTGAGGGTGGGGCCCAAGCATGATATATTTGGTACCTATCCCTACCTAATGTTTGTGCGTGTTCGTGTGTGTGCGTGTACAAATGCACATACATGTGTAAATATAAAATTGGTGTATATATATATATGATTTCTGAATATGCATTGTGTTGTATATATATAATCACTGTGTGCATATATATAACCTATATATATATATATGATCAGCATATATAAGATATATATTTAATGAATATATTATTCACAAATATGATTATATATATGTGTGTGCGCATATATATATATATATATATATCCACACACGCGCGCATATGTGTATGTGTTTAACACTGCAGGTGATTCTAATGTGCAGCCAAAATCAAGAACTGCTTTTGTAACCTTTCTCGGATGTACTCTGATCCTGCCTCAACTTTGCTACTGAGACAATGTGAGGCACATATGCAAAACCAGGATGATGATGACAGTGCTTTTACTGACAAGAATGTTAAATAAGTTAGGGTGGCTAAACATTTGGGGTATAAGATCTAGTTTTGCCACCCCATATGAACATTGATAATTTCTACATGTATCAATGGTTTTCTAAAAGATAGACATAAGGTTTCTTGGAGCAACTCTCTAAAAATGACTTGATTTGTTTCAATAATTCTATGATAATGTATTTTTAAAATTTATTTCCACCACGGGTTGTCAATATTTTAAAGAAAAGGTATCTAACGTCTGGTTTCCTTACAAGGTAACACATGATATTTAGGGGATGGTAAGAATCTCCTCAAAGAATCTCAGCTAAACAACATGTAGAGCTCTATAAGACCAGTCCTTTTCCTTTGCACTTATCATCCTAAATAATAGCTTATATTTAAATTCTTCATTCATAAGCTGAAATTCTCACTTTAAAGATTCACACTGGTTATAGTTCATGCAATATATGACTATAACATAAGGTGAGTGGTTTTTGCTTAAAAGTGTCTCCTGATGATAGCTGCTAAAGAAATAGTGTGGAGAGTTTTCTTATTTGCCTTTGAAGATAGTCAGTGAATATAATATATATTCAAGAACCCATTTTAAAAGTTGTGTTTTGGGAAACATGGCGGACAACATGGACCAGCAACAAACCAGCAGCACTGTAGAAGAGCCCCTGGATCTCATCAGGCTCAGTCTGGATGAGCGAATTTATGTGAAAATGAGAAACAACAGGGGCGCCTGGGTGGCTCAGTCGGTTAAGCATCTGACTTTGGCTCGGGTCATTATCTCACAGTTAGTGAGTTTGAGCCCCTTGCCAGGCTTTCTGCTGACAGCTCAGAGCCTGGAGCCTGCTTTGGACTCTGTGTCTCCCTCTTGTCCCTTCCCTGCTCGCACTGTCTCTCTGTCTCTTAAAACTAAATAAACATTTTAAAAAAATTTTTTTAAAGAAAAAACAGAGAGCTCCGAGGCAGATTGCATACTTACGACCAGCATTTAAATATACTGACATGTGGAAGAAACTGTGACTACTATAGAAATTTATGAGGAAACATATAAAGAGGTATATGAATCAATAAAACAGAATGTACTGATGCTCTTTTTCCAGGGAGTTGGTGTTGTACTGGTTGTAGCCCCTCCACTAAGAGTTGGGTGAAATAAAGAATTTATTATCTATGGAATGTAGGAGACTTTGTATGCTTGCCTCTTTAAATGCAGAAGACATTCAAAAGAGAAACTTGCGTAAATTTTGTTATTAAGAAATGACCAAGGATTCTTCCACTCCTGTAATGAGTTGATTTTCAGATAACTCAAAAATTCTTAAGCTAAAGACCTTTTTTATTTATTTTGAACTCTTTCAATAAATGTGATCATTAAGATGCAAAACTCTTGTCAGGAATTGATTTGCTTTGTTGTTTTCTCGGACAATTTCTGATTATTTTTTTTAATGAATGTGTTTTCTTTCTTTTTTTTTTTTAAGTTTATTTATTTTTGAGACAAGAGAGAGGCAGAGAGACAGGGAGACAGAGGATCCAAAGCGGGCTCTGTGCTGACAGCAGAGAGCCTGACATGGGGCTCAAACTCATAAACCATGAGATCATGACCTGAGTCAAAGTCAGATGCTTAACCAACATCTGGTTGAGCACCTGAGCAACCCAGGTGCCCCTGATTTTTTTTTCTTTAAATTAAATTCTACATTTCCTTTTTGGATTTTTTTTTTAATGGAGAAAAAAAAGTTGTGTTTTGTAGATGGAATCCATAAATCAATTTGATATATTTTTTAAGTTATATACTTTGGGAATATTTATCTGTTATAGTAACGATTCTCAAAAACATTTTTTCCAGCTTTATTGAAATATAATTGGTATATAACATTATATGAGTTTAATGTACATGTAAAGATTTGATACATGTATATACATTGTATCAACACACATTTGAACATGTTTGAACTATGTGAGTACCTTTATATGCGGATTTTTTTGATATGGTACAGTACTGGTAAATTTATTTCTCTTCCTTATGATTTTCTTAATAACATTTTCTTTTCTCTAGCTTACTTTATCACAGGAATTCAGTATATAACATATAAACTATGTGTTAATCAACTGCTTATGTTATTGGTAAGGCTTCTGGTCAGTGGGAGGTTATTAGTATGGTAGTTTTGGGGGAATCAAAAGTTATATACAGATTTTCAACTGCAGAGGAGGTCAGTGCCCCAACTCCTGTGTTGTTCTAGGTTCAGATGTATTATGAAATAATTACCACAATAAAGTTAGTTAACACCTCATCACCTCACATAGTTATCATTTGTTGTTTGTATCATGAGAACATTTAAGATTTACTCTTAACAACTTTTAAGTATACAATACAGTTAACTGTAACTATTCATTGTTAACTACAGTCATCATGCTGGTACATTAGATCTCCAGAACTTATTTACCTTCTAATTGGAACTTTGTACCCTGTGACCAATATCTCTTCTTTCCCTCCACCCCCAACCCCTGGCGACCACCATTCTGCTCTCTGTTTCTATGAATTCAGCTTTTTTAGATTCCACATGTAGTATTTGTCTTATTTCACTTAGCATAATGACCCCAAGGTCCATCCATGTAGTTGCAAAAGGCAATATTTCCTTCTGTTTTGTGGCTGAATAATATGTCAGGGTGTGTGTGCGTGTATGTGTATGTATATGTGTGTTTCTTCATCCATTTATCTATCAATGGACACTTACGTTGTTTCTATGTCTTGGATACTGTTAATCATGTTGCGATGGATATGGGAGCGCAGATACCTCTTTGAAATCCTGATTTCATTTCCTTTAGATAAATAGCCAGAAGAGGGATTGTTGTATCATGTGGTTGTTCTATTTTTAATTTTTTCAGGAACCACAATACTATTTTCTCTAAGGGCTGTACCAATTTACATTCCCACCAGCAGTGTACAAGGGTTCTCTTTACCAAAAACATTTTAAAATCTACTCTTTATTAGTTAAAAAAAATCCACAAAGTCCTTATACCATACACAAAAGTTAATTCAAAATGGTTCAAAGGCCTAGATCTAAGAGCCAAAAGTACAAAATGCTTAGAAGACATAGGGTCATATCTTCCTGTTTAGATTTGGGGATGGTTTCTTGTATATGACACCAAAAGCACAGGCAGCAACAATAACAAAAAAGAGATAAACAGGACTTCAATAAAATTAAAAACTTTTGTGCATCAATTTTAGTATATGTGCTGCCGAAGCGAGCACAAAAACTTTTGTGCATCAAAGGACACTATCAGGAGAATGAAAAGACAAACTACAGAATGAGAGAAAATATTTGGAAATAGCATATTGGGTAGAGTTTTAATATCCAGAATATATACAGAACTCCTACAGCTCAACAACAAAAAGACAAACCATTTTAAAAATGGGCAAAGGACTTGAATGAACATTTCTCCAAAGACAATATACAAATGGCCAACAAGCACATTAAAAAATGTCCATCATCATTAGTCATTAGGGAAATGTAAATCAAGACCACAATGAGATACCACTTCAAACTTAATAGGATGGCTATAAATTAATTAATGAATAAAAGAACAAACAAACAACAGAAAATAAGTGTTGGCAAGGATGTAGAGAAATCAGGCCCTTGTAAATTGCTGGTAGGAATGTAAAACGATACAGTCACTTTGGAAAACAGTTCAATGGTTCCTCAAAACACTACACATAGAATTACCACATGAACTAACAACTTCATTCCTAAGTATATGCCCCAAAAGAACTGAAAACAGGGATTCAAGAAGATACATGTATGCCAATGTTCACTGCAGCACTATTCTCAATAGCCAAAAGGTAGAGACAATCCAAGTGTCCACTGACAGATTAATGGATAAGCAAAATGCAGTATCCATACAATGGAATATTATTCAGTCAAAGAATGAATGAAATTCTGTTACATGCTACAACATGGATGAAACTTGAAAACATTATGCTGGGGCGCCTGGGTGGCGCAGTCGGTTAAGCGTCCGACTTCAGCCAGGTCACGATCTCGCGGTCTGTGAGTTCGAGCCCCGCGTCAGGCTCTGGGCTGATGGCTCGGAGCCTGGAGCCTGTTTCCGATTCTGTGTCTCTCTCTCTCTCTGCCCCTCCCCTGTTCATGCTCTGTCTCTCTCTGTCCCAAAAATAAAAAATAAAAAAAAAAAAAAAGAAAACATTATGCTAAGGGAGAAAAAACAAAGAAAAATTATGCTAAGGAAGTAGGGAAGAAACACTATGCTCAGGAAAATAATCCAGACACGAAAAGGAAAATATTGTAAGATTCCACTTACACAAAATATTCAAAATAGGCAAGTTCATAGAGACAGAAAATCTATTAGAGGTTACCAGGGGCTGAAGAGAGGAGGCACTGTGAGGTTATCCTTAATGGGTACAGAATTTCTATTTGGGGTGATGAAATAATTTGGGGAACAGACAGTGGTAATGGTGGTACAACAGAGTGAATGTAATTCATGCCACCTAATTAATGTAAAAATGGTTAAAATGGCATTATGTCGTGTGTATTTTACCACAATAAAAATATTTTTTAAAAATCCATGAAACCAACTATTTTACTTACTAACTTCTCCCAGTTTCCACTGTCAGATAAATGTCACTGAGATTAATAAGAAATGTGAAGTTACTTTTGATGAGAGCAAGAAATGCATTACTAATTTATGCCAGACACCAAATACAGATGTTGTCAAAGTATAAATATTACCACCACATGGCATTAGTTCATAGGACACTCAGGAGACCACCCTGAATATGGGAACAAGGCTTCACAGACCACTGATCTAGAAGGAAATGTATTATGGAATATACATGCTCTGATTCAAGAAGGACAGATTTCCTTTTACCTTCTGATTTAATTTCTCTTTAAGACGATCCTATTATATGTGGATTTATTATAGTTGAAATTAGTTTTTAAAAAGAAAATAAACATGGAAGGTAATGTGGATTTTGAGTAAGAAAATCAATTTAATTTGCCATTATTCAGAATTGGTGTTATAAAGAAAAAAAAAACATAAATTCTGACTATCTCTATATTGTCAACCAGGTCATCATAACACAGATTACTTAGACATTGCCCATAGATTCCAGTAAAATTTTGAAACATGGGAATACAGGTAACATTTTTTTTGAATCATAGGTCTTTCTTTATGCTGAATATGTATTTGAGCATGCAAAAAAACAATGTATTTCAAAGCCCATTAGAAATTCAGATGCAGAATTTCCTTTCATCTGATCATGTAGAAGTGGATTAATACAGATAATATGAACAGAGAAAAATAAAAAAGATGTCATGGTGGATATTCAATAATCCATTACTCAAAGATAAAAGTTTTCTAATAGCCATTAAAAAGAAAATCAAAGAATATATAAATTTTAATTTAGCATAGCATTGCATCACATCACAGCTAATGGGAGGCTTCCAAAGCATCTAGCAACAGATGGATTACTGGTCATTTACTATGAATTTTAAAATGCCAAAGGTAAAGAAAATTGGACTGCTCCAAAAAGATTTTAAATAAAAAGAAGTTAAATTCCCCATAGTAAAAACCTTATGGAGAACTACTATAAATTTAGGCACTACTGAATAAAACTGTAGTTAAGAAAGCCAATTATTTTTATGGGAAAATAAATTTTCCTATGATAATTCAGATAAAACTGGAAAATGGATAACTGCCTTAATAAAAGGGAGAAAGAAAGCTCAACATAACAGCAATTTATACAAAACAAGGAGTGATAATGAGGAAAGAGATAAGGAATATCTGTAAGGCATATTATGAGTATATAAATCTGAGAACATGGGAAGTGTGGTAGATTAAGAGAGTGGAGATGGGGTTGAAATTTGAAATCTTCTTAAATAAGAAGTTTTTTTTTAAAGATGAAAGAGTGTGTCTACCTTAAAAGTGTGCATATGGAATCATCCAAATTTGGGGGAGGTCTAAAATAGGACCCATGTGTCTATGTTTCTGTAAACACATTTCATTGTGGAGGACTCAATCCCACTTTTAAGTCACTGTGTTTTACTGAATTGCTCCTAAACAATTAGCCAGTCCTGTGAAAAAAACATTTGCTTACATTAGTCAGGACTCTCTTAATTATAAATGACAAAGACTAACTTAGTTGGCTTAAGCAAATGAGCAGGCTAAGTTGGTTACCATAGCTGGGCAAAAATATAGATACTGACCTTATAGATTGGTGATCTGGATTTACCACTGTCCTGGGTTTTCTTTCTGTTTCTTCTTATCTCTAATCTTAGCCTCTAATGTCTGCACTCACCTCCATTTGGGGAGAATAAAGCTAAGCCAAGCCAAGCTGGGATTAATGAATTAGAAGCAAGAGAAAGAACAAGAGGAAAAGAATGTCTTTATGGAAAGGGAGTCCCCAGTTTTTTTTCCTTGTTTTTTTAATGTTTTACTTATTTTTGAGAGAGAGCACATGAGCACGGGAGGGGCAGAGAGAGAAGGGGACAGAGGATCCCAAGCAGGCTCTGCACTGACAGCAGTGAGCCCAAAGCGGGCCTCAAACTCACAAACTGTGAGATCATGACCTGAGCCAAAGTCGGATGCTCAACCAACTGAACCACCCAGGTGCCCCAAGGGCATCCCCAGTTTCAAACTCTGAGATTCCCAGTACCAAGCAGGTTTTTGAAACTCTTCCTCTGGTTTTGCTATTGCAACATCATTCAGATAAAGGCCCACTTTGGGCTCAAGCTAGTTTGAGTTGGGTTTCTGTCACTTGTAACCAAAAAGTCCACATTTACATAATATACCTCTCTGAATAGTGCTGGAGAACTGAATTCCTGAAAGAGGAAATGTATGGGCAAGTAAATGTCAACCTAACAGTTTGTGATTTGTTACTAAAGGAAGGAAGAATATCCTAAGTGGGGCTTCTGGAGACAGGATGGTGCAAGTAATATGTGAGGTGTGAAAGTAGAGCTGAAAGTGAAAGCAGACCAAAGTTATAGAGATAAAGTAAAGAAAGGAACTGGAGTTGATGATCTGGATATGTTATACTGGTCAGCAGAATTGTTCATTGCCATGCTTGACAAGCATTTACTGAGCACTCTTTATTTTCCAGGCACTGTGCTAGGTGCTGGAGAGACCAGAAAGATGTATGACACACATTTGTGCCCCCCAAGGCGTCCATATTGTGGTAGGGGACACAAGAGTTTCTCACATTACAGTTCTACAGTTTTAGTGACGTGGTCCAAAAAGAGGACAAAGTAAAGAATTATTGAGTCTCAATTTTGAAAGACATTTGTCCCAGATGGGAGGGTAAGGCAGAGTTCATGGAGAGTGACATTAGCATGGATGTTGACAGATGGGCATCCTTAGCACAAATAAAGTGGGAGGGTGGGGGAGAGAAAGGACGGATGAACAAACACTTCACATAGAAGAAAAAAGGCGACAGCACAAGAGTGTGTGGACATCATTTTTGCCAGAATGGTGGGGTTTTGCTAGAAGATACCACTTCTTAAATATCACTCTCAGGGATTTAGAATGAAATCTAATGAACGAAGCACCAGTGCAAGTGTAGAAACAAAATGCAGCCGGATTAATAAGACAATGGCAGGTAGAATGAATTGACACTAGAAGGGATGGAATCAGGACAATTCCTCAGAAGTCTATTAAAATTGTCCAGATGACAGGTAATAAGTAAGTCATTTGAGAAGTCATTGAGGGAAAGGGGAAGTTGTAGTTTTAGAAAATATAGAGAAGCTGGGACAGGCGTTGGCAACTGATAAGACAAAAGGAAAGATGATGCCAGGGTTGTATGGCCACTAACTGAGCTGCGGGTGGAAAGAAAGAAGAGCAGGTGTGTAGGGGAAAAGGATAGTTCAAGCCATCTCAAGTTTCAGGTGTTTTGTGGACATACTGGGGTAGAAGATCAGCAAGCTATTAAGTGTGAGACCCTGAAGTTCCGAAGAGAAGTTGGGAACACAAGTTTAGATTTGGAAATAGTCTGCAGAGAGGGAGTCATTGAGGTCAAGGAAGTGTAGGACATAAGGAAAGAAAGAATAGAGCAAGAGACCTCAACAGCATTAACACAGAGAAACTACCCCTTCCTTTATTCTCTGATCTCTCCTCTGGTCAAATGAAGGCTGTTGTGGAAACAAAAGGAGATAAGAAACACAAAACACTTTGGACACTGCCTGGAACAAGGCAAATATTCAGTAAATATTGTCCGGGAGGATCAAAGAACTGATTGTTCTAATGAATGGGGTTAGTTAAATAAATAATTGTGTATTTTCATGACAGGATATTAAGCCATTGTTTAAAATCATGTTTTTGAAGAATAGTGAGATGACTTGGGGAAATGCCTTTAATTTAATATTACGAGGAAAATCAGAGTATAAAATAGAAATTTTACAGAGCACATGGGTGGCTCAGTCGGTTAAATGTCCCACTCTTGATTTTGCCTCAGGTCATGATCTCACGGCTCGTGGTTCAAGCCCCTGATAGAGCTCTGCACTGACAGTGTGGAATCTGCTTGGGATTCTCCCTCTGTCTCTCTGCCCCTCCTCTGCTCTCTCTCTCAAAAATAAATAAATACACATTTTTAAATAAATATATAAATAAATAAATAGAAATTTTACTAAGTAAAATTTGCAGACACACAAACAACACTTGCAGTAAAAAAAATGGTCATGGTGGTTATTTCTGGATAATGGGTATAAGAGGGATTTAAGTTTCTTCCTTAAGAATTTAATTTAAATACTTAAATAAGTTTAAGTATTTCACTGTATTGTTTGTATTTTTATGATAAGTAACATGTTAGAGTCAGAAAACAATTTTTAAACAAAGAAAGTTTGATCGGTAGCATCAAATCCTGTAGGGAGTTGAAGGAGGGAGGTCATTGGTCTTGGTGTCTAGAGGGTCACTGATGGCAGTTTTAGTACAATAGCAATAGTTGAAGCTACTTTAAGAAATATTACAAAATATTTCATCTATAAAAAATATTTAAATAAATAGAACATTATCAAAATGGTTCAAAATGGTTGAAGATTTCTGTGTCTTCTTTTTTCTTTTCTTACAGTTTTTATTTATTATTTTGAAAGAGAGGGAGAGAGAGAGCAAGCGAGCACAGAGCATGGGAGGTGCAGAGAGAGAGAGAGCGAGAGAGAGAATCCCAAGCAGGCCCTGCACTCTCAGCACAGAGCTCAATGTGGGGCTTAACACAAGAACTATGAGATCATGACCTGAGCCAAAACCAAGAGTTGGAGGCTCAATCGACTGAACCACCCAGGTGCCCCATCTGTGTCTTCATTTCTAATAACATTTTCTTTCTTTTCCTTTCCTTCCCATAAGACGTAGAGATTATTCAGAATGCTGTGCTTAAAGCCACATTGTGGACAGTTAAGTGAGCAGGTGGCAAGAGAATTGTGGTAGGGCCCCTTGAAGGCTCATGATTTGGTGGTAAAGTGGAGGAGAACAATAGGAAAATAGCTTGAGGGGAGTGCAGAGTGAAGGGAGGGTTTTTAATTTAGAAAAGAGCATAAGTGATCCTGTTTCTGGCAGAAGTAAAGGAGCCAGATAGAGATTAAGGATTCAAGAGAGATGGGAAACTGTAACTAAACAATTCACTCTCAAAAAGATAGGAATGATTAAAATGGGCACTTTGGGGTAAAATTCAGCTACATCTGTTCTAATCATTAACACAATTCCATTTATTCAATTTAATGTGTTGATTTTCCTTGTCCTTCATATATTCCTTCAGGGTAAAATATATGTTACATTAACATAAACCTTTTTTTAAGCAGGAAAATCCCATTAGAAATTTTATAAAAGCAAAGAAATGGTTAAAACTCATCAAAACATTAGCTGAACACACAGAAAGAAGAATGTTGCTACAATTCCTTGAAGAATTGAACCCTGTAAAAGAGACGATTTCTTCATTTTTATTTCAAATAGTGTCACATGCATAAATCAATTTGTGGTCCCATTTTTACATTATTATTGAAAATGAATAAAAAGAGCTACTTGGCTGTTCAAGATGTTACTCTATTTTTCTCAACAAGATTATGCAATAATACCCAAATTTTAACCAACAGAATGTGTTGGGTTATGGAACAAATTATTCATAGAGATAGGACTCGCCTCATAAAAGGTAGACTCTCATGAAGCAATATGAGCAAGGTCTGAGTATTATTAGTTGCGCCCCAAATAGCTCATTCTCGGTTCTGATGATGGTGAAATACATTGAATCAGCATCTGGTAATATTAAAATGGCTATGTGTTTTTTTGAAGCCTTTAAAGGATCTAGTCTCAAGAATCCATTTACAGTATTCAGCCTACTTCAGCCTGGTATGCCTACTTCTACACTTTGAAAACATTTCTTACAATTAATCAGCATTAACCTGCATTCTTTATTTAAAGGATAAGGTGATCCAGGATAGCATCTGTCTCCATAACTATATTTTCCTGATATTAAATTGCTTTTGTACATGTATTAGGCAAAATAATAACAATATATTAAAGTATTATGGATGCAGGCAGCATCTCATTACTTACCACTGAAAATTATTTACTACTTAAATTATTTAGAATTTTCTTTCATCTAAAAGACATAGGGGCACCTGGCTGGCTCAGTTGGTAGAGCATGTGACTCTGTATCTCAGGGTCATGAGTTTGAGACCCACACTGGGTGCAGCAGAGATTATTTTAATTATTTTTAATTAATTAAAATAAAATAAAAAACATAAATAATATGTTATGGCTCTGTTTCTGAGAGATATCACATGGACATACATTTGAGTCTCAGTATTTTATGATCATAAAAATAAAGTCACAGAACAAGCCTCTGAAATTGTTTTCAAACTGACTCATTAATTGAACAATATTATTCATATACAATTTTCATAGGATTATATGCTTGTTAAAAAAGCACCAAAATTTTCCCATATGGAGAAATATTATTCTCCTCTTAATAAATATTTTGAACATATTTCCCAAAGAAAAAACTAAAATTCTTCTTCATGAACTACTATTGCAATAATATTACTCTTGGGTAAGTTATTTAATTCCTGAGCTTAAACTGGCACCCACAAACAGCTTGCTTATCCACGGCAGTCAGTCATGCATTTGTAGGTCCTATCCATGCCCCACTGACAGATCACACTCATAGGAAAAACTCAGTCATCACTGACCGTGAAGGACTTTGTGAGTATATACTGATGACCGGTAATTCTCAAACTCCAGGAGGCGTCAGAATCACCTGGAGGATTTAAAAATACAGACTACTGGGCACCAACCCCAGAGTTTCTGATCACACTATGTGTGGGGTAGGACCCAAGAATCTGTATTTCTAAAAATTTCTGGATGATGCTAAAGCTGCTTGTGTAGGGACCACACTTTGAAAACTAATGTGAACAATTCATTTAAATGTACGCACCTGTAAGACACACTCATAATGACAATACCATTGATTTTTGAAGATTTCTCATCTACAAAGGTAATCACTTTTCCTCTGAGTATCTTGTCCTTTTGGATGGATTCTAATATTCATCTCAGCCAGGAGCAATGACAAAGGAATTAAGGGGTGCCCTGAAGAACTTATAATTTCGCATACCTGTTGTCTCCTGATCTCTCTGCAGTTAACCCACATCCCTGGGAAAAGCCAGGCATGACCTAGCCTTTGACCACACAACCATCCTAAAATGGAGTAGATTCATTTCTCTTCTTTATGGACAGGAACATATGTTTGTTAGAAGACTCCAATGACTTTTCGTATACGGAGATTCTATTGTTCTCTCAATATAAAGAAAATTTTAGGCTATTAGAAGCAAAAAGGATCACTTTGAAATCAATGGACCAAACAGACCTTTTGTTGTATCTGATCTCTGTGATAGCCAGAGTTTTCTACAGGAAAAACAAATCTTTCTAGATATTTAAAGAGAGAGAGAGAGAGAGAGAGAGAGAGAGAGAGATTTAACATGGGTAGCAAGACGCTTGCAAAATCATCTGAAAGAGTTGGACTATTCAGAATGCTATGCTTAAAACCACATTGTGGGGAGTTAAGTGAGCAGGTGGTGAGGGAAATATTAAATCTGGACACCTCAACTCCCTTTAGATACATGTCTCCATTACTTTGCTATTCAAGAGAAAAAAATGGCCTTCACCTCATTTCTGCCTTCCAAAGCTAGGACATGTGCATCTAATTGATAGAGTACAATTTGCAGTTAGAATCCAAGTTGTAGTTTTCAGATTGCCAGCCTTTGCAGTACAGGAGGATACCCTAAGATTAAGGATGAATGCAGAACAAGCTGATAAACATGCTGATATATCTTCATAATGATTATCTACCACCATGTGAAAAAGTCCTGACTTATGTTGGTTATCTCCTGTTCTTCCTTCTCCTCACTCTCTTGCACGCATGCACACACAGACGCACATACACGCACACAGGTACACATGAATGCAGCTAGGTATGTATCCACCTTCTTCATTTCTATAAGTGGGAGTCACTGTCCTTTAGTTCCTAAGTCTCTGCATTAATTTTTATTCTTTTAATCACAAAGTGTTCAAATTGGAAAAGGCCTAGATAATCTAGGCCTGCCTCCTACATTCCAGACGAAGAAGCTAAGGCACATGAGTAGCCAGTGGCTAAGCAGGGAGTCAAATCCAGTTACAGCACCCTGGACCTATTCTCCTTCCACAAAACATGCAACTTTGTCCCAGAACTCTGTTGATTGTTCTTTTTAGGTCCCTTATTTTCATCCCTTTGCCTCTGTCTCTACTGCCACCATTCTAGCCCAGGTCTTCAACATCTCAAACACAGATTCAAGCAAGATACTCTGAGACGATATTTCTGCATTTCTCTACTCCAACCTACCCTATGTTCTGCCACCATCTTCCCTCCCCTAAAA
Source organism: Neofelis nebulosa (assembly GCF_028018385.1). Lineage (NCBI taxonomy): Eukaryota > Metazoa > Chordata > Mammalia > Carnivora > Felidae > Neofelis > Neofelis nebulosa. The sequence goes on from NC_080786.1 coordinate 24,076,413, forward strand.
AACCTCCACTATGGCATCCCTTACTTCACTTGCTAAAATAGCTAATGCTGCTGAGGGGATGAAGTTCAAATTCCTTAGCTTGGCCCACCAAAAGCCAACCCCTCTTACTTTAGCCCATGTCACTCTTGTAGAAGAGGATTGGAATCACAGCCACTTAATGATGGGTGTGTACTGTAAATTACCAGGAGGAACCAAGAACAAGAAGCGGTTAAGTACTAGGCCAAAGACATAATTAAGGGTCAGATTTGATTTTGGGGGGTCAGATCAAGAAGGTCTGACAATAAAAATATATGAGAAATTGGAATAGGGTACAGTTTAAGGCTGAAGCACAGTAATAAAACTGAATATTAACTCGGCAATAATGGAGCACAAGAACACAGGGCTTTGAACCAAAAGACCTAATTTTTACGTTAAGTTCCAACACTACTAAAAACACTTTGAAGCCTGTTACTTAACCTCTTGGAGATAACTTCCTTATTTGTATAATGGAGACAATGATTGATACTTGGTAGGAGTGTTGTTAAATGAAATAGGGACACCTGAGTGGCTCGGTTGGGTTTCAGTTCAGTCATGATCCCAGGGTTGTGTAATAGAGCCCCATGTCAGGCTCCACACTGAGCATGGAGCCCGACTGAGATTCTCTCTCTTTCTCTCTCTACCTCTTCCTCTCTCCCCTGCTTGCACTCTCTCTCTAAGAAGAAAAAAAGTAAAAAAATGAAATAAATGAAATAACATGTCTGAAATAATGCTGGAGAATACCTGGTACGTATTAGGTATTCATTTTTTTATTATCTTTTCATTCCTTTATTCATTCTACAAATATTTATTCAGCACCTATAATATGCCAAGTATTATGCAAAGAGCTTTCTAAGTACTATGCAAGAATACAGTGAGGAGAGGAGGAGCCAAGATGGCGGAACAGCATGGAAGTATTTTTGGTGTCTCGAGTCCATGAAATACAGCCAGACCAACACTAAACCATCCTGCACACCTAGAAAACTGACTGGAGGATTAACACAACAACTGCACAACCAGAACCAGAGAACTCAGCAGGTACTTGGCGCCGGAGAAGTGAACGGGGCAGGGAGAGAGAAGCCCCGGAGGGCAGGGAGCTGTTTTTGCTTGGGGAGAGAGGATGGAGACGGGTGGGGGTGGGGGGAGAATATAGGAAAAGCACTCCTCCCAAAAGCAGCTGGAGAGAAAGTGGAAAAGGGGAAAGTGGTAACAGCCACAGGGACTGAACTAAAAAGGGAGAAAGGAGAAAGGAGAGGGTTTAAATCCCATTAAGACTCTATAAACAGCAGGAGCGCAGAGTCTGAAACGGCGCAGCTCCATACCTGGCGGTGCTCTGGTGGGAAGGGCGAATCCCCAGGAACAGAGTGAGGTCCAGGGGTCTTCGGGCCACACGGGAGAGGCAGGTCCCATGCTGGGAGGACATCTGGGAGGCTGTTTGGCTGCCCCATATGCAAAGGCCTCAGTGGACCCGGTAGAACAACCACATTTGCTGATGCTGGAACACAGTTGTTAAGGGTGAAGCCTGGTGCCAGATATGTGTTGTGATTTTCCATAATCCCTGAAACGCTGCCGCTGCATGATCCCGTGAACTTTTTCTGGGGCAGGCTGGCGCTCAGCTGCAGTCTCTGGGCATCGCCAGCAGCACAGTCTCGGGAAATTTCCTGGGTGCAGCCATCACCCGGCCATTGCTCGGTGAGACCTTCCCACAGAGGGGCAGAACGGATCAAAGCCACAGTCCGTCAGAAGCGAGGGGTTGGGAAAAACAGCCGCATCTGAGATAAAACTCAGGAAGAAGGTGCTGCCCGGGGCTTGGTCATGGACAGTGTAAAAGCGGGGAGTGGATGGAAGCCCGGGACGGTGCACAATTGCTGATCGGGGAGAACAGAGTTCCAACACTAGAGAGCGGGACGCCATTTTCACCGTTCCCGCGCATGCGCATACACACCTACCAGCGCGACAACAATCCATTTCAGTAAGCTAAGCAGCGCCATCTGGTGGAGAATGTAGCTGTTACACTACGCCCCGCCTAACTGGGCTAACCTTATTCAGGAACACAAATTTCTCTGCCTGCTTGGTTTAGTGACTATAAAGCACTTCATATTTTGACTTCGAGGGGAAAACTAAGTAATTTCAATCATATTTCAATCTGCTCATGGGTCCATCTCTTCAATTTTCATTTTTTTTTCTTTTTCATTTGTTTTCTTTTTCTTGAATACAGAAAGAAAAAGATTATTTTTATTTTCAATTTTTATTAAAAATATTTTTCTTTAATTTTTTTCTACTATATTTTTTACTTTTGTGTAAATTTTTTCAAATTCTATTTTACTTCCATCATTTCACCATTTTATTCTATTTCAGTGTATTCATTTTTTCAAATTTTCAAATGATTTCCTTTTGTTTTCTTTCTTTCCCCTTTTTTCTCTAATCTATCAAGCTCCTTTCAACACCCAGACCAAAACACGCTAAGGATCTAGCATCACTTATTTGATTTTTGTGTGTGTGTTTGTTGTTTTTAACTTTTTAATTTTAAATTTTTTATTTTAATCGGTTTTTAATTAAAATTTTTCACCTCATTAATTCCTTTTCTCCCTTCAAAATGACAAAAAGAAGGAATCCACCCCAAAAGAAAGATCAGGGTGAAACAACAGTCATGGACTTAACCAACACAGATACAAGTAAGATGTCTGAACCAGAATTTAGAATCATAATAATAAGAATACTAGCTGGAGTCGAAAATAGATTAGAATCCCTATCTAAGGAGATAAAAGAAGTAAATGCTAATCAGGATAAAATAAAAAGTGCTATAACTGAGCTGCAATCTCGAATGGATGCCCTGGCAGCAAGGATGGATGAGGCAGAGCAGAAAATCAGTGATATAGAGGACAAACTTATGGAGAATAATGAAGCAGGAAAAAAAAAAGAGAGACTAAGGCAAAAAAGCATAATTTAAGAATTAGAGAAATAAGTGACTCATTAAAAAGGAACATCAGACTCATAGGGGTCCCAGAAGATGAAGAGAGAGAAAAAGGGGTAGAAGGTTTATGTGAGCAAATCATAGCAGAAAACTTTCCTAACCTGGGGAAAGACACAGACATCAAAACCCAGGAAGCACAGCACACTCCCATTAGATTCAACAAAAACTGACCATCAACAAGCCATAACATAGTCAAATTCACAAAATACTCAAGCAAGGAGAAAATCATGAAAGCAGCAAGGGAAAAAACTCCTTAGCCTACAAGGGAAGACAGATCAGGTTTGCAGCAGACCTATCCACAGAAACTTAGCAGGCCAGAAAGGAGTGGCAGGATATATTCAGTGTGCTGAATCAGCAGGAATTTCAGCTGGAGATATGCGCCAAGAATTCTTTATCCATCAAGGATGTCATTCAAAACATAAAGAGAGATTAAAAGTTTCCCAGACAAACAAAAATGAAAGGATTTTGTGACCACTAAACCAGTCCTGCAAGAAATTTTAAGGGGGACTCTCTGAAGGAAGAGAAGACGAAATAATAAATAAAGACCAAATGCAACAAAGACTAGAAAGGACCAGAGAACACCAGAAACTCCACTCTACAAGCAACATAATGGCAATAAATTCATATCTTTCAGTACTCACTTGAAATGTCAATGGACTAAATGCTCCAACTAAAAGACATAGGGTAACAGAATGGATAAGAAAACAAGATCTATCTATATGCTGTTTACAAGAAACCCACTTTAGACCTGAAGACACTTTCAGATTGAAAGTAAGGGGATGGAGAACCATCTATCATGCTAATTGTCGACAAAAGAAAGCTGGAGTAGCTATACTTATATCAGACAATCTAGACTTTAAAATAAAGTCTGTAACAAGAGATGAAGAAGGGCATTATATCATAATTAAGGGGTCTATCCACCAAGAAGACCTAACAATCATAAACATTTATGGTCCACATGTGGAGCCACGCAAGTATATAGGTCAATTAATCACAAACATAAAGAAACTCATTGATAATAATACCATAATAGTAGGGGATTTTAACACCCCACTTACAACAATGGACAGATCATATAATCAGAAATTCAACAAGGAAACAATGGCTTTGAATGACACACTGGACCAGATGGACTTAACAGATATATTCAGAACATTTCATCCTAAAGCAGCTGAATACACATTCTTCTCCAGTGCACATGGAATGTTCTCCAGAAAAGATCACATACTGAGACACAAATCAGACCTCAACAAGTACAAAAAGATCGAGATAATGCCATGTATATTTTCAGACCACAATGCTATGAAACTCGAAATAAATCACAAGAAAAAATTTGGAATGGTAATAAATATTTGGAGACTAAAGAATATCCTACTAAAGAACGAATGGGCTAACCAAGAAGTTAAAGAGGAAATTAAAAAGTACATGGAAACCAATGAAAATGATAACACCACAACCCAAAACCTCTGGGACGCAGCAAAGGTGGTCATAAGAGGAAAGTATATAGCAATCCAGGCCTTCCTAAAGAAGGAAGAAAGTTCTCAGATACCCAACCTAACCTTATACCTTTAAGAGCTGGAAAAAAAAACAGCAAATAAAACCCAAAACCAGCAGAAGACCAGAAATAATAAAGATTAGAGGAGAAATAAGTGCTATTGAGACCAAAAATAACAACAACAACAACAACAACAACAACAAAAATAGAACAGATCAATGAAACCAGAAGCTGGTTCTTTGAAAGAATTAACAAAAGTGATAAACCCCTAGCTAGTTTGATCAAAAAGAAAAAGGAAAGGACCCAAATAAATAAAATCAAGAATGAAAGATGAGAGATCACAACCAACACAGCAGAAATAAAAACAATAATAAGAGAATATTATGAGCAATTATATGCCAATAAAATGGGCAATCTGGAAAAAATGGACAAATTCCTAGAAATATATACACTACCAAAACTGAAACAGGAAGAAATAGAAAATTTGAACAGACCCATAACCAGTAAAGAAATTGAATTAATAATCAAAAATATCCCCAAAAATAAGAGTCCAGGGCCAGATGGCTTTCCAGGGGAATTCTACCCAACATTTAAGGAAGAGTTAACACCTATTCTCTTGAAGCTGTTCCAAAAAAACAGAAATGAAAGGAACACTTGCAAACTCTTTCTATGAAGCCAGCATTACCTTGATTCCAAAACCAGACAAGGCCCCACTAAAAAGGAGAACTATAGACCAATTTCCCTGATGAACATGGATGCAAAAATCCTCAACAAGATATTAGCCAACCAGATCCAACAATACATTAAAAATTTTATTCACCACGACCAAGTGGGATTTATACCTGGGATGCAGGGCTGATTCAATATCCACAAAGCAATCAATGTGATTCATCACATCAATACAAGAAAGGACAAGAACATGATCCTCTCTCTCAATAGATGCAGAGAAAGCATTTGACAAAATACAGCATCCTTTCTTGATAAAAACCCTCAAGAAAGTAGGGATAGAAGGAGCATACCTTGAGATCATAAAAGCCATATATGAATGACCCAACACTAATATCATCCTCAATGAGGAAAAACTGAGAGCTTTCTCCCAAAGGTCAGTAACAAGACTGGGACGTCCACTATCACCACTGTTATTCAATATTGTATTGGAAGTCTTAGCCTCAGTAATCAGGCAACACAAAGAAATAAAAGGCATCCAAATTGGCCATGAGGAGGTCAAACTTTCACTCTTGGCAGATGACATGATACTCTATATGGAAAACCCAAGAGATTCCACCAAAAAACTGCTAGAACTAATCCATGAATTCAGCAAAGTGGCAGGATATAAAATCAGAGATCGGTTGCATTCCTATACACCAACAATGATGCAACAGAAAGAGAAATGAAGGAATCAATCCCATTTACAATTGCACCAAAAACCATAAAATACCTAGGATAAATCTAACCAAAGAGATGAAAAATCTATACACTGAAAACTATAGAAAGCTTGTGAAAGAAATTGAAGAAGACACAAAAAAATAAAAGAATATTCCATGCTCCTGGATAGGAAGAACAAATATTGTTAAAATGTCAATACTACCCAAAGCAATCTACATATTCAATGCAATACCCATCAAAATAATACTAGCATTCTTCACAGAGCTAGAACAAACAATCCTACAACTTGTATGGAACCAGAAAGAACCCGAATAGCCAAAGCAATCCTGACAAAACCAAAGCAGGAGACATCACAATCCCGGACTTCAAGCTGCATTACAAAGCTGTAATCATCAAGACAGTATGGTACTGGCACAAATACCGACACTCAGATCAGTGGAACAGAATAGAAAACCCAGAAATGGACCCACAAACATATGACCAACTAATCTTCGACAAAGCAGGAAAGAATATCCAATGGAATAAAGACAGTCTCTTCAGCAAGTGGTGCTAGGAAAACTGGACGGTGACATGCAGAAGAATGAACCTGGACCACTTTCTTACACCATACACAAAACTAAACTCAAAATGGATGAAAGACCTCAATGTAAGACAGGAAGCCATCAAAATCCTTGAGGAGAAAGCAGGGAAAAACCTCTTTGATCTTGGCCACAGCAGCTTCTTACTCAACATGTCTCCGGAGGTAAGGGAAACAAAAGCAAAAATGAACTACTGGTACCTCATCAAAACAAAAAGCTTCTGCACAGTGAAGGAAACAATCAGCAAAACTAAAAGGCAACTGACAGAATGAGAGAAGATATTTGCAAATGACATATCAGATAAAGGGTTAGTATCCAAAATCTATAAAGAACTTTTCAAACTCAACACCCAAAAACCAAATAATCCAGTGAAGAAATGGGCAAAAGACATGAATAGACACTTCTCCAAAGAAGACATCCAGATTGCCAACTGACACATGAAAAAACATCATCACTCATCATCAGGGAAATACAAATCATCACTCAACATCACTCATCATCAGGGAAATACAAATCAAAACCATATGAGATACCACCTCACACCTGTCAGAATGGTTAATATTAGCAACTCAGGCAGCAACAGATGTTGGCAAGGATGCAGAGAAAGAGGATCTCTTTTGCATTGTTGGTGGGAATGCAAGCTGGTGCAGCCACTCTGGAAATCAGTACGGAGGTTCCTCAAAAAACTAAAAATAGAAGTCCCCTACGACCTAGCAATTGCACTACTAGGCATTTGTCCAAGGGATACAGGTATGCTGTTTTGAAGGGACACATGCACCCCCATGTTTATAGCAGCACTACCAACAATAGCCAAAGTATGGAAAGAGCCCAAATGTCCATCAATGGATGAATGGATAAAGATGTGGTATATATATACAATGGAGTATTACTCGGCAACCAAAAAGAATGAAACCTTGCCATTTGCAACTATGTGGATGGAACTAGAGGGTATTATGCTAAGCAAAATCAGTCAGCCAGAGAAAGACAAATATCATATGACTTCACTCATACGAGGACTTTAAGACACAGAACAGATGAACGCAAGGAAAGGGAAGCAAAAATAATATAAAAACAGGGAGGGGGAAAAACATAAGAGACTTTTACATATGGAGAACAAACACAGGGTTACTGGAGGGATTGTGGGAAGGGGGGGATAGGCTAAACGGTTAAGGGGCATTGAGGAATCTACTCCTGAAATCATTGTTGCACTATATGGTAACTAACTTGGATGTGCATTAAAACAACAAAAAATAAAAAATAAAAGAATATAGTGAGGAGCAAAATATATGAAATCTCGGCCTTATGGAGTTTGCAAACTAGCAGAAGAGACAGACAATAAATAAGTGAGCCTATAAGAAATGAAACAGATGAACCTATGAGGAAAAAGATAGGAAGAAAACCGTAAGAGACTCTTAACTATAGAGAGCAAACTGAGGGTTACTGGAGGGGAGGTGGCCAGGGGATGGGCTAAATAGGTGATGGGTATTAAAGAGGACACTTGTTGTGATGAGCACTGGGCGTTGTATTTAAGTGATGAATCACTGAATTCTATTCCTAAAACGAATTTTACACTGTATATACTAACTGGAATTTAAATTAAAAAAATAAGTGAGCCTAAATATAATTACAGATGGGGATGTGTGCCATGAAGCTAAAGAATAAAGTGATGTGAGGATGACCAGCAGATGGGACCAAATTTAAATTGGGGCTGGTCAGGAAAGGCCTCTCTCAGGAAATGCCATTGTAACTGAGACATGAAAGAGAAGAAGTTAAGAGAAGAATGGGCAAAGAGTGTGGTCAGTAAATGCCAATTATTTTCTGTGCCTGCATTGAGAAAAAGAGGCAGTTATTTTTTTTTAATTTTTTTAATGTTTGTTTATTTTTGAGACAGAGAGACAGAGCATGAACAGGGGAGGGTCAGAGAGAGAGGGAGACACAGAATTCGAAGCAGGCTCCAGGCTCTGAGCTGTCAGCACAGAGCCTGACGCGGGGCTTGAACTCACGGACCATGAGATCATGACCTGAGCTGAAGTCAGACGCTTAACCCACTGAGCCATGCAGGTGCCCCATGAAGTGGTTATCTTTAGATGGAGGTCAAAACCAAACATGCTGGCTGCATGAGCTGAAAGTGGTTGTTTTGAAGGTGAGGAAAAATGCAGAAGGGTCAGTGATGTTCTGGAGCTGGTTCGTGCTAACTCACAAAAGCTGATGGTACACCTCTCTTTCCAACTCTGTGTTCAGTCGTGTCACATTGGCCATTTGAAACTGGGCACGGATGGCATATTTACAACGTGGAAATCAGAATGTATTATAAGGGAAGGCCTTTTTTTCCTCCAGAGAGGTGGTTGTTAAACATTAAGCAACATGCCACTAGACAAGCTCCTGTTGTACTATTTGGCATCTTGAACTATGTTCTCTGATAAAGATAACAATTAAATTAAAAAGAAAATGAAAATTTAAACACTGGATTAGAACATGAAATCATTCTAACTATGAGTAGTGTACATCGGCCAAAGGCCAGGCATGAAAGCAAAAACCATGCTGGATATTTCAAACAGAGGTATTTGATACAGAGATTTGACACATAGGCGCTGAAAGGTTGAAAGGGAGATGCTGAGATAACCTATAGAAAACACCAGGAAAGCTACCCCCATCAGGGCTAAGAAAACAAAGAGCATGAGATGGTGTGACTAGAACCTAAAAGTTCTGTGGGGTTATAGGACAAGAAAGGACACCTTCATGGAGTTGATTTTTGTTCAAATCCTTGAGACGGGGGTAAAACCATGTGGGTTGGGTGCTAGAAGATCAAGGAGACAGGGCTGGAAGATTATGGCAGTGGGATTCTGGGGACAGTATGGCAGGTGCCAGGACAGGCTCTTGATTGGGTAGGGAAGAGGGAGTGTGGTGAGGCTGCTCTTCCAACAGCATAGCTGCTGCATATTCCCCTGAGGGGCAGCTGAAGGCTGATTTTGGAAGTACCAAAGGAAGCTAGAGTTTACAGCTACCTGTCCTCTCCTGCTGGGGGCAGGCAAACCTGAGTTGGAAACCAGGAGAGGGCCCATTACCCCCCTTCTCTTGGCTTCCAAACTGCCATCAATGCTTCCTATCGGTAGAATACATCTTGAAGATGCCATTTTGGAGTCCCAGTGCCAATAGCACAGGGAAGCCTATAGATAAGGGGGCTTGGGGCTCAGAAAAATAGGCAAATAACTCACAAGGTAATCGTGTATACTGTCACAATTTGTAGCTGAAGCTCTTTGGGACCATAAGGACTGGTTCACGGCTAAAGTGGTTAAGGTGTGTTTTTGTTATCAGAAGAATCAGATGAGTCTCATGACCTTGGGAGACAGATTGGGAGACAATTCTCCCTGGGTCTCTGCATGTCTTATGAGCAGGAGCACTGACAATCTTGTTATCCACTATCTTTTTTCAAGACAATTTATATAACAAATAGCCTTGGAAGGTAGAGATAGTGTCTTTCTCTGAAATAGAAGAAATTTTGTTTGCTGTCCAGTAGAACAAAGATACTCTTTCTCCCCCAATCAAATGTTGGAACAGTTGGCTTGCATGAGGCTGAAAGAAAAGATTATAGAAGACTGGAGTTTCCTAAGCCATGGTTTCTCAGCTACTCAGACACAATGCCACTGCACCTATCTGGTGTGTTCTGTATCACCTTTGGTACTCACCACCTCCTCTGCACTACCATTTACACTATCCCACAAAAACTTAGCAGAGTAGAGAAAGCTGAAACGAGTCAGTTACCACGAGGCCATCTGCTGTCAGTCTTCTGAAATATTAACAATCTTCATTTGCCACTGTCTCCTTTCTTACAGCTTTTTCCTGTTAGGTTTATTCTTTGCTGTACTTTTGGTGCGATTTTAGAAGGAAACCATCAGAGGTCTTCAATATGCCATACATAAGCAGATGCCCCTAAAGTTGTTTTCTATCTTCTATGCTATATATCTTTTTTTGTTTCTGTACATGTCAATGGATTATAACCTTTAGGGTCCTGCCTTGTAAAAGGACAGCTGCTTTGATATCATTTTAGGTGTGGAAATGATATTACACCTTCACCAATAAAAATCTTTCTTCAGGAGTTTTATTCCCTTTTGGGGCAAAAAAAAAAAATGCTTTGACTTGTTTGCCATCATTAACATTGGCATGCAAGTGAGTGTAGGTCTTTGAGATAGGGAGAAAAACCAGAGGCCTCCATTTAGGATCCTGAATGACGAGCTGCAGTGGCATACCTCCTGGAGGAAAAGCCTGAGGCTGGGATCTCGCAAATCTGACCTACTTCACAGTTTTACTTGGAGCTCAGCTGAATATGTTTTCCACAGAGCTGAGGTGTATATCTCTGGAAGTCTCTAACTTTCCGGGAAATAAATAATGTATTGAACTCAATAATCTCACTGAAGCTTGAACTACCCCCCGATCCATCCCTTGCAATGAAGAGAGAAAGCACAGCTTCGGCATCTTCTGCCCATTAAACGAGATTAGTTTACCTTTCCACCAGCTTAAACAAAATAGCGACTCAATGGTCCTCCTAGGACTAACCAAATAAGAAAACAGTGCTCTAATCAATGTAACTGCTAGGCTTAATAGTTTTTTGATTTTTGGTCTAAATTTTATTGCTGTCAGTTGAGTATCTCTTTTTAAGCAATTATATTTGCCTCTCCATTATGTGCATATGTTTCCTGTAATATATCTCCTCGTGGTAGACGAGTAAGGGGACACTGAGAATGTCATTGGTTATTTAGTTTTTCTTGTTATTGCAATCAATGGTTTCTTTATGATCGTTTTGTTAAACTAGACATTTATCAGGTTTTTCATTGGGGGTTCGGTGAATTCAGTGATGCCGGCCACTTACCCCCACGTTCAGTATTTTCCTCCCCTCTGATGAGAAAGTTGGTAGCAGTGTCTTTTCATCAAGGTGCTTTTAAGGTAATTTTTATGTTTTTGTTTAACATGGCTCAAAGAGCATCCCAAAAAAATCAAGATACAGATGCTGATTAAAACACATGGCTGTCTGCTTCCCTGCATATTGGCCCCGTGCCTGGAAGGATGGCACACCAGCAGGTGGATAGGATTGTGGCTGATACACCTGACATGCGAATGGACTATAATGAAACCCAGGCTGCACTCCAGTGAAAATCAGGGTCTTCGTGTCTTTGACAAAATCACTTCAGATCAAGCCTCTATTATGGCAGAACTAACTAGTGGTTTCAAAATTAAAATCAGGAAGGACTTCAGCATCATTATCGTGGTTCCCACATATTGCAGAAATTCTAGACTTGGGTGGTGAAATCATGAAGATGAAGGAGGAGAGGAAAACCGCTGTGGAAGATTAATAGCAAGAATGGCTGCAATTCTTTACCGTCCTTTGTCATATTGCTCTGCAGTGCCCTCTCATTTGGACTCCGGGTTGGTCAGGTAATCTGTTGGGGCCAATGGGATATTACTCAATATGTGCAAGCAACCGCTTGAAAAACACTTATTTGCCTCAACCTGCATTGCTGCACTTCTGCCACCACCTTGAGAAAATGAGTGGGCTAGCCTGCTGGTGGATGAGAGACAAAATGCCCAGTCACCCCTATCACATAGCGATAGTGAGCTTACCATCTGACACGTCATCAGATGATCCAGACTGATGAGCCAAATAACTGCCATTTAGTTTCAGTCACCAAGATTTGGGGTGGTTCCACTGAGCACTATCATGGTAATTAATAACTAATACTACCACTATTCAATTCAGCAAATATTCATTGAGTGTCTAGTAGGCTCCTTGATGATACAGAATGGGTAAGGCATAGTCCCTGGCCTCAAAGTGCTTACACACTAGTAAAAGACCCACTTGCAAACAAATACTTCCACGCGCTAAATTCAAGAACAGGTATCTTGCTGTGAAAGCATTGCTCAGTCTCAATGATTGGAAAGAATGCATATGATGTGGAAACTTTTGCATTACAAGTGGGTACACACACACACGCGCGCGCATGCCACCTGCACAGTATGGGACACACAATGGAAAGCCACTCAAACTGCAATAGCAAAGTGGCTGTTTACTGGTCTGACACGTAAGGTTCATAATGTTCACGTGTCTGTTCATTTGGTGTTGGGGAGAGGATTCCCTGTCATCTTGAGCCCCAATCTGGAGGTGACTTTTCCTATCAGAGGGAAGGAAATAAAATACCATTCGCTTCATCAAGATTTGTGCAAAATTGTGAATAACTTAGAGAAAGAAGACAGGGCCAGCTAGCTAGAGGATAGAAAAGGATCCAATTAGAAAGGCAAGTTGAAGCATCTTTGTCTAGTACCTGGCTACTCAAAGTGTAGTCCATGGGCCGGCAGTATTATCTTTACCTGGGACCTCATTAGAAATGCAGATTTCAAGCCCCATCCCAGATGTACTGAATCAGAATCTTTACTACAGCAAGGATCCCAGGTGATTTTGATGCTGTTAAAATTTGAGATTAAATTTTTAACTAGACCAGATTTTAACTAGTTAAAATTTTAACTAGACCAGAAGAACTGGTCTAGTCTACATGCTGGAAATGATTGCAAGTGGCTTACCCAAGTACAGAGGTACAGGAGCAAATGAAAGCCTCAGTCTTTTGTAGGGTGCATTTGAATAAATAATAAAGAGATAATTTAAAAAATAAAAGAAATGAGATAAAATAAAATAGTTTCAAATTGTTAGAGCATCAAACAATAATTGAAGAGGCCATTTCAAACAGTGCTTTTCAAACTGAGGGATGAAACTTAATGGAGGATGGTGAAATCCATTTAAGTCCATTTCTCAACCCTGGCTACACAACCCCTCTATCAGAATCATAGAGGTTGCTTTTTTAAAATCCCAGTGCCCAGGTCCTTCCACAGACCAATTAGATCACAATCTTTGGTGGTAGGAATTGAAGGGGGCAGAGAATGAAGGATGAACCCAGGTATCGGTATTTTTAAAGCTCCCTAAGTGATCTTTATGTACAAATTAAGCCAAATTTGAGAACCAATGATCTAGGTCACAAGGAGCAACTCTTTTCCTAGCTAAAGTAGAATAACAAGAATTGGAGTGAAATGGAATAGAATAGGAAAGAAAAGATCAGTGTCTCACATGCAGTCAGGGTATTATTTTGAGACATTTTTGTTCCTTATGTATGCATGTGAGAGTATATATGTAATGGATTACCATAAAATACATTTCTAATTGTGGTTCACTGCCAAGAAATTTTAAACTATCATTTTGAAGTGATCATCTAGCGAAAAAACAAAGCAAAGATAGAGAAATATTCACAAATAAAGGTCTTAATAATTAAAAAAAAAAAAAGTTACATCCCAGCACAAATCCAAGCAAGACAAGAATAGTTTAGGACACAGAAAATTACCGATAGATCTTGAATAGACAGAAAACAGAAGAATCTAGATTGTACTGGACTAAAACTTAGACCACTTTTGTTTGTTCTATGTACTCATGCTCAAGCTAGAGATGAAGGAAACTATACATCATGAACTTCCAATAGTGAAGGGTCAATCACATTCACTCTGTTATATCCACAAAATCCTGACTCAGGGAAAAGTTTTTAGATGTTGTCTGAGAGATATCCAAAGTATGTGGGCAGAGAAATTTAGCAGACTTAATCATGAAGGGAATACTTGTAACAGTGGCTCTCAACTTTGGAGCCCTCTTGAAAGTCTGCTAAAAGCAAAGGGACTTCATTTATAAAACTATGCATATTCAGCCACACACAGAATTTTGCATAGAAATAAAGACCCACCCTCAAACCCATTCATGGACCACTCCACAGTGGTGGTATCCAGATTAAAAGCCCCTGAAAGGAGGCGGCTTTGAGAAAGCTTATTTCCACGTGGGTGTGCTACAAATTATTCAAATAGCCATTAATTGATGACAAGTTGATATGCAGAGTTTTCATCTCACAGAATTAATAAAGCAGGGAACAGATTTAGTAAATGAAGACTTGCAGTAATCAAAGGTGAGGTCCCAGAGGTCCAGTTCGAAGGTTCTGCAAGGGGTGCAATACACCTTGCCTGTGCTGCATAGAGCTTTCTGTACTTCCTTTATGTCCTTTATCTCCTCTCTCTGTTCTAGTCTGTTTTTCTTGTGGTAAAATATACTTAACATAGAATTTGCCCTCTTATTCTTTTTTAATTGTAATTTTTTAGATGCGTTAAGTACGTTCTCACTGTCGTGCAATCTTCAGAACTCTTTCACTTGGCAAAACTGAAACTCTATGCCCGTGAAACAAGAACTCCTCATTTTCCCCTCCCCGGGGCCCCCAGGAATCACCATTCTATTTTCTGTCTCTATCAATTTAGCTACTGTAGGTAGTTCATAGAAGTGGAGCCTTTCAGTATTCGTCTTTTTTGTGACTGGCTGACTTCACTTAGCATAATATCCTCACTGTTCATCCATGTTGGAGCATGTGTCAGAATTTCCTTCCTCTTTAAGGCTGAATACTATTCCAATGTATATATTACTACAACTTATTTATCTGTTCTTCCATAGATGTACGCCTGAGTTGCTTCCACCTTTTGGCTATTACAAATAATGCGGCTGCTTTAACCTTTTACAAGCTTCAACCCTGAGAGCAGCCAGGAAGAAACCTAATTTGGGAGTCTAGAGTATCCTAAAATGAAATAAAGCAGTTTCTATCAACCATCATCAAGGATGAAAGAAAGTGCAAGCCTCAGATTTTAACTTGCCACACAATAACCTGATGATGGAATGCTCTCTTCTTACAGAAAAGAGCTGATTTTAAAATGTCTCTCTTCTTTCTAACTATAAAAATAATACTTGATTATAAAAATAATATATGTTCACTGTGGAAAATTTGGAAAGTATAAAAAAAGAATAAAGAAGTATGTCAAAATTGTCTCTAAGCTATCAACCAAGAGATAATTACTGTAAAGATTTTGGTGGGTTTCTCCTAGTTTGCTATATTATGAGTGCTATGCAGAATATATATAGCTACAAATGATTTTTTAAGCCATTTGGGAACATATATTTTTGTATCCCTTTTCCATTTACAATACCACATTGTATTGTTGGTGGTTTTTGCAAGTTATTAAAATTCTTTGTAATGTCTGCATAATATTCCATTTCATGGATGTATTATAACTAATCATTTCCCTACTGTTTAATGTTTAAGTTATTTCCAATTTATCTATTATAATCTTCTGGTAAACATCTCTCTACAAAATCATTATCTGCATTGCTCATTAATTTCTTTTGGATAGGTAGCTGGAAATAGAATTATTGGGTCCAAAGGTGTGAATTCATATAAATCTCTTGTGTATATTGCCAAAGTATTGGAAACTTGCAAGTAATTTGGTAATATGTATTAAGAAATTTATGTAAGTTCACACCTTTGGATCCTTTTATTAGTCTTTTATTAGTCTTAGTTTATTTGGGGGACTGAAGAGCAATTACTACTTTTTGTTTTTCTTTAATTTGCTTTCTCATAAGCTTACTGGCCCTTTGTATTTCTTAAAAGTCAAAACTATGGAGACAATAAAAAGAGTAATAGTTACCAGCAATGGGATGGTGGAAGGGAGGGATGAATGGGTGGAACACAAAGGATTTTTAGGGCAGTGAAAATACCAGTAAGAAAACATAATGATGGATACATGTCATTATACATTTGTCCAAATCCATAGAATGGACAATTCCAAGAGTGAACCATAATGTAAGCTATGGTCTTTGGGTGATAATGATGGGTCAACGTAGGTTCATTAACTGTAATAAACGTACCGCTCTGGTGGGGGATGTAGATAATGGGGAAGGCTCCGCATGTATAGGAGTAAGGAGTATATGGAAATTCTCTGCACCTTCCCCTCAATTTTGCTGTGAACCTAAAGTTTTAGGTTCTAAAAAAGTAAAGACCCCCAAAAAATCATTAAAAAATATCTTACGACTTACAGAAAATTTAAATTTTATTGGAGTTGAATCTGTTAACCCATTGTAATTTAAGCTGTGTTTATGCTTGGAATGTCCTTCCTCAGGACAAATTAAGTAATTAATTAATTAATCCTTCAGATAATTTAATGTTTTGATTTTTTAATCTACCTAAAAATTATCTTGATATACTGTGAGATGACAACCTAAATTAATCTATTCCCACCCTCATCCCCATTTTGACTAACACCAACTCAGAGCCTGGAGCCTGCTTCAGATTCTTTGCCTCCCTGTCTCTTTGCCCCTCCCCCACTTATGCTCTGTCTCTCTGTCTCTCTCTCTCTCTTTCTCTCTCTCTCTCAAAAAAATTAAACATTAAAAACATTTTAAAAAATAATTATTTGGGCTATTGTTTAAGGTAGTTACTAAGGAAATATAGTTTTATTCTTGGCATATTAAAAGCTTCTATCAGGAATGAATGTTCACTTTATTAAATAAATTTTTTGGCCTCTACTGAAATGAAATTTTTTGCTTTGTTTTTTTTTTTAATTTTTTTAATGTTTTATTTATTTTTGAGAGAGAGAGAGAGAGAGAGAGTGCAAGCAGGTGAGGGACAGAGAGAGAGAGGCACAGAAGCCAAAGCAGGCTCCAGGCTCTGAGCTGTCAGCACAGAGCCCGATGTGGGGCTCGAACTCACGACCTGAGCTGAAGTTGGACACTTAACCAACTGAGCCACCCAGGCGCCCTGAAATTTTTGCTTTGTACTAGTGATATGATTGTATATATGATTTCCTAATATTAGAGCATCTAATAGAAGCCGAAATACAACTAAAAAATGGCATATTACTATGTTAATATAACTGATTAATTCCATTTATGAACATCTGTCATTTGTGGGTCTTGATATTAGTACATAAAATTGTGTATTACATTTTTTAGGTTTGGTATCAAAGTTTCATTAGTTTCATAAAAATTTTTGAATAATTTTCCGATAAAATTTCCATCTTTGCTTATATCCACTTTCCTTTTTTTTTTTTTTAACATTTTATTTATTTTTGTGTGAGAGAGAGACACACACAGAGCATGAGCAGGGGAGGGGAAGAGAGAGAGGGAGACAAAATCTGATGCAGGTTTCAGGTTCTGAGCTGTTAACACAGAACCGGATGTTGGGCACAAACCCATGAGCTGTGAGATCATGACCTGAGCCAAAGGCAGACACTTAACCTACTGAGCTACCCAGGTGCCCCGTTTATATCCACTTTCTATGAAAACTAATATATCTTTACATTTTGCCTTCTTTTACAAAGAAGTACTTGATATATTTATTAATGCTTATATTCATTTGGCTTTTTTATTTACCAATCTCTGCTTTTACCTTTGTCAATTTCATGCTACCAAATTACATTAACATAAAAGTGCACAAATATATATTTAAAGCTCAAATGACAATCATCAGGCTCATTTAATTCCACCTGACTCTTATCAGAGGAAAGAAATAGTTAAATGGAACATTATTCCATGGAGAATTGAAAAGGCACAACTTCTATTTTTGTGGAGCACAAAGTCTAACATATATATGTTAAATTGGCCTTAATAATTATATTATTCAAACTTGGCATATACTATCCAAACTAGAACTATTTTGGTTGCAAGTGACAGATGCCACTTGAACATTCTTAGAATGAAGGCAGACTCATTGGCTAGACTGGATGAAGTTCCTGTTACTTGGAACCAAAAAAGTCCTAAATGCATTGTAATGCCTCCTAGGAGGATTTCTATTTCTCTAGTTTGTCCTCCACGTTACTGGCTTATAATTTTGCAGTGTCAGTTTTGCACTTTACTAACTTCTATATAGATTTTAATTCTGTTTTTGTTGTATTTGGGGTTTTCTTACATTCTCTTTTTTCATTTCAATCGGTTTCTTTCATACCATATTTATGTCAGTCTTATCATTTCATTTTTTAAAATGTATTTATTTGAGAGAGAGAGTGAGCAGGGGAGGTTCAGAGAGAGAAGGGGACAGAGGATCCAAAGTGGACTCTGTGCTCACAGCAGAGAGCCTGATATGGGGTTCAAACTCATAAACCATGAGATCATGACCTGAACTAAAGTTGGACACTCAACTGACTGAGTGACCCAGGTGCCCCCAGTCTTGCCATTTCTGTTCTCTACACAAGAAGCAATGTCCTTGGGCATCTTTTTTATTATTTCAGGCATGTATTTTGTAAAACTTTAATGTATTTCTTAGAGACTTTATTTCTTCAGAAACATGATCTTCCTGTGAATATTAAAAGGTGGTGTTTCTGGTCCCAGATGCTACTCATACCCCTAAATTTTTCTCATACCCCTAAATTGGATTTTTTCCTTTCTCTTCATGTTGGAATTTGGAGGGCACTATTGTTTGAACTCAGACTGAGCAAACATCCTTGGCCATTCTCAAATGCAAACCTGAAGGTCAAATTAATGTGCAAAGTCCCTAACGCAATGCATACTAACCAGGGATGGCACCATCACAAGAGGAGAATTTTGAGTCATGGGTAGGCATCTTAGTTTGTGGTAGGCAGGCAGAATAACACCCCTGCTGAAGATGACCATGCCCTAATCTTTGGAATTTGTGAATCCTTAAATGGCAAGTGGAACAGATGTGACTAAGGTTACGAAATGTTGAGATGGAGAGATTAGCCAGGATTATCTAGGTGGGCCCAATCTAATCATGAATCTTTAAAGCAGAGACCTTTTCACCTTTCCAGGCTGTGGTCAGAGAGTTGTGATGATAGAAGGGTCAGAGGGGTGTTACATAGGAAGGACTTAACCTACCATTACTGGCTTTGAAGATGGAGCAAGGGGACTACTAGCCAAGGAATGTGGGTGACTTATAGAAACTGGGAATAGCCTTCAGCTGACAGTGAGCAAGAAAATGAAGACCTCAGTTCCACAAACTTGAGGAACTGAATTCTGTCAACAACCCGAATCAACAGGAAATAGACTCTCCCCTAGAGCCTCCAGATTGGAATGCAACCTGCTAACACCCTGATTTAGTTTGGTGAAATCTGTGTCAAATTTCTGACTTACGGAATGAAAAGATGATAACTTGTGTTATTTAAGAGACTGAATCTGTTGAGGTGGCCATAGAAACAAATACAGAATGTCTTAATGTCAGACGCACTCTATTTCCCAAAGATGACAAGATATCTCCCTTGACATTTTGTCCCACTGAAAAGTGGGTCATGCCTTTGACCTCAAATCTGCATGGGTTTAGACTCACTTGTAATCACGAGTGCAGCAGAAGTGACACTGTATGACTTTCAAGGTAAGGCCAGAAAATGCCACGCCACTTTCACCTTTTTCCCACAAGCACTCATCATGCACTCAGAGCCCTGAGCTGCCATGCAGAAGTCTAATTGTCTTCAGGCTACCAGGCAGTGACGAAGTGAAACCACATGAGGCCTCATGCAGGTGCTCTAATGACTAGTCCCAGTCTTCCAGTCCTCCCAGCCTATATGCCAGATACATAACTGAAGGAGATTCCAATCCCCAACCATTAACTTGTCTCCTAGCTTTGGAGACTTCCCTGCTGAGTCCCAGATGGGGCGAAGCGTGGAAAAGTATCCTGGCTGTGCCCTGTCCAATTCCTGACCCACAGAATCTGTGAACATAACAAAATGATTCTTGTTCTATGCCACCAAGTTTGGGGGAGTCTGTTACATGATATTAACAACTGGAATGCAGGGGGCACAACTTCAATCAGTCCCCAAGGTCCAGTGAAGCCATCTGGCCCACACAAAAAAAGAATCACTCCTCCCAAACTAGTAGTGCTGCCATTGAGAAATGTTGCTCTAATACATTCACATATGTCTACTAGTCTGATGTTGCATTTTTCTCCTGCCTTTAACATCGGTTTCTCTGACTAAGCAGTTTGCAATTCTTATTTGAAGAATATGCATATGAGCAAGATCTCCACCCAGCGGGCAGTCTTCCTCATGCCCTCTCTGTCTCTATCCCACTTACAGCACTTTTCATTTGGTTAACTAAAAATCCCAACATTTAACTTGTCTCTGTTCACTTGCCCCTCCTTCGGCCATGTTGTTTCTGGGAGTTGTTTCCAAATGCATGGAGAGATAGGTATTACCGAGATTAGGTAGGGAAAGAGGTGAATGATAGAACTGTAGCGCTCACTGGCTCAGTTGCTATTCGTGGTCAGCAAAATATCTGCATGTCAGAGTTAAATGCAGATAGAGGTGGGGGTGCCCAGATTTTTTCCCAGTTTTTGACATCATCTCTCACGTTTTGTTTCAGAGGGAAGAACTTACAGGAAGTAGTCTAAGAGTATGTTTTCAGTCCGTCATCATCAATAAAACAGTTTGGAAATTCCACCTGGACTTTAGCAACTATTCCTACCTCATTTTAAGTCCACAGTGCCATTGGCAGTCTTTCTCCCTTTCTGTATCTTTATGGGAATTTTAACAGGAAATTGTAAGGCAGCCTGTCAGACATCTCAAGATAGTCTCTTTGTGAACCCAAATCATAGACTTTCTTTTAAAGGCGTTGCCCTAGGAATATACCTCTCAACATTTTAACAGAAGACATCGAAGTTAAATGAGGGAATAGTCTGATATATGGAATTTAGCTCTCCTCCAGCTTTTCAGGAATGCATCTGTTCATGTCTTAAGGCATACATAAATGAATTGATAATTGGATATCAGGAGTTGGCTGCATATGTGACACTTATTATGACACTACAGAATTTGGAAGGAAGAGCATTATATTGGAAGGAAGAGCATTATGTTCTTTAAGTATTTTTGATAGAATAGTGTTTCAATTTCTCGTGTTTCTATGTAATTTAAATTAAATTTGATGTCTGATTAATTAATTAAATATAGTATAGCATCTAATGTCCTTCAGATAAGCCAAATTAAATGGCAAGCTTCAAATAATTCCACACTAATCCATTTTAACTGTCCAGGTAAATAATAGTTGAAAACAGATGATCTTTGGAGGGTCTATGAGCTAAAAAGTAAACAGAAACATAATATGTCAGTTTGCCAGGTTCATGAGGCCGACTCATTTGTGAGGAAATAGATCCCAACAAAGAACCATCAGTGAAGGACAACTACTGAAATTTGAAACAAAAACACAGGAGTAAAATATTGGCACTATCCATAATACATCTAAGAAAATGTGTTTCTTTTTATTTGGGTTACAACATTGCAGACTTTTTGAATGAAAATTACTTTATTCAGTCACCTATTAAACATTTGGTTGTATTATGCTTTACATTACTTGAGGCGTCATCCATAAGATAAAATTCCCAAAGTAATTTTTCTAACTGAACCCATAACTCTTTCATCACCCATATCCCTGAATATGCATGATTTCCCATTACTGTTTATAGTTAGGACTTCTGTCTTTACAGTATATGGGCACAAAAAGCTATGTTATATTTGCCATGGGAACTATAATTTTTAAGGCCCTTGTGCTTGTAAAATCTTTACCTTTATTATATTACCATAATGTAGATTTTGTATTTTATAGAGGATTACATATCAAGGGAGGATAGTGTTGTATCACTGAATACAATGCATGGCCTGAATTGTTAGTTACATGATTGCGTGCCTTGTTCTTTTAAAGCAGCAGTCAGGAGCTCATTACAGTGTCACCAGCAACTTGACCAGCTTCTAAGGTTGCTACCTTGTGCTTGCTCATCACACTGCATGTTTTAGTCTCTCTTTATACTGGAATTACTCACCATGTTCTCTGTCATGGGACTCTGCATTGCCTCCCAGTAAAGTAAGCAAAGTATAGCTCTACATCATATTGATATTGGACTTGGCCATATGACTTTTGTTAGCCAATAGAATGTGGGTAGAGGTGATAGAGTGCCAGTTTTGAGCCAAAGTCTTAAGAATTATTTAATGTTTCTACTTGCTTCTGTTGTACTTCTGTCATCTAGCCCCTGTGTAGTTTTAGTCCCAGAATGAAGAAGACATATGGAACAGACCTAAGCCCAGCCCAAAGCCTGGAGTCCAGCCTAGCCCAGGTTGGCCCAGCCAAGCCCAAATGAGATTATGCGAACCACAGCCAACCTACAATCCCTGAGTGAGAAAAATAAATGCTGCTGTGAGTCATTGAGATATTGGAGTTGTTTGTTATGCACCATTATTGTAACAATAGCTAATTAATACCTCTCCCATTATTGATGGCTCTCATGCATTTGTTGCCTTGTATGCATGCTTAGTGCTTTTGGCTGGCTATTCAGATGGTTCAAATCAACTGGTGCATGCCAAGGACCACATGAGATGTTTTTGCTTTGAATTCCCAAGCTGGCAGAGAGCTATTGAATACCTTCAATGTTCATATTTCAGTCACCAATTAAAGGACTTCTAGATGGGCAATCATCCTAACAAAAACTGTCTGGTGATTTTGGGGTTCAACTATTTTCTGTTGATGAGTTATGACTCATCCATTCAAATTGTAAGGACCTCTGTGTAAGACTGACTTCCTCTTACATTCATGTGTCTGGACCATTAGCACATTTGAGCAAACATCTGGACATTCTCATGAATTAGCATGTGAATCCAACCAAGTTTCTTCATTTGAGTGGACTAAGTACTTAATCTTATTTATGTGGTGAATAGACTCTAGAATAGCCCCCAATAATGCTGAAGCAGAGAATTTAGGTAAACCACACTCAAATGCAGGACCTGCAGAAACTGTGAGATTATCAAAGTATGTTGTTTTAAGCAACTACATTTGTGGTAGGTGGTTACACTGTGACAGATAAAATGCTGTTCCATCATGTAGCAAGGTGATGATTTCCAAAATGTGATACATATTTACTTTTATTCATATCATACATTTATTGAACGTCTACCAGATGCTAAGCCCTTCTTAAAGTACTGTGTATATAGAGATGATACTGCTTCCTGAGAAACTCACAGTCCAGGGAGTGTCAGACATTCAAACAGCTGGTCATAACACAATGGGACAAACATAACAAGGATATGAACTAAATGGCATAAGCCATGTTGCTTATTTACACTTTTCTTGGCACAACATTTTAAGCTTGCACCTGGAAAAAATGTGAGGGTCTCATATGGAATACAGACACTATAAAATCACTGTTGAAAGGTGTTTACTAAGGAACCATCTGTACACACCTGACCAAGAATAAGTAATCCAATGGAAATAATTGCTATCACAGAGAACAAAAGCTTCAAAGAAATGGCTTTACATAATTGTGATCATGAATCCATTGTCCTTCTACAGAACTGTTAAAAATCAACACTGATTATCTCCCTTCTATGAGTTCTTTCTCTTTATAGGATAATGTTTTGAGATATGATGCTTCAGAATAATAAAGCTAAGAGACATTACTTTTAGTGCATTGCCATTTAGGTATATTAGCGAGTATGTCATAGATGTTTGGGCAGTACAACAAAAATACCTCTGTCTTTTTGATGCCCAAAGTCAAGTCCAGAATTTGCGAATTTGTGTGTGCACACCATGAATCTCAATCATTATTGTTATATCTAGGATACTTCGCTCTTTCTACAGAATGCAGGTATACTTTTCTGATCAAGACTTTTCTGATTAAGACTCCAAGATATAAAATAAGATAAAGACAATATGTAAGTTTTAATTAAATGATTACCTTGTGCTTAAACATCTTAATTAATAGTGGATTATTTCAATTAATGCTCACAACAACCTGATAAATTAAAGGCTATTATTCATCTCACAGATGAAACTGAAGCCACAGAGTTTAAATAACTTGCTTGAGATTGTATCATTCACAAGTAAGGGTAAACTGGGGTTTTAATTTGGGCAATTCTAGTCCTGGTTCTATACACTTAACCACCATTCTATACTCTTTTCTAGTGTCTCTGACAGCCACAAGATCTTTAAAGGCAACTTTGAGCATGATGCTCTGGTGATAATAAGTAGCATAATGATAGAAAAATGGGCCTTGCAGTGTCAAAATATTTAATATTCTTCATATACCCATAAATATTGACATTATTTCTTCCAAGGGCAAGTGTTTATCTACTTATGTTTTTTTTTTAATTTTTTTTAACGTTTATTTATTTTTGAGACAGAGAGAGACAGAACATGAACGGGGGAGGGGCAGAGAGAGAGGGAGACACAGAATGAGAAACAGGCTCCAGGCTCTGAGCCATCAGCCCAGAGCCTGACACGGGGCTTGAACTCATGGACCGTGAGATTGTGACCTGAGCCGAAGTCGGACGCTCAACCGACTGAGCCACCCAGGCGCCCCTATCTACTTATGTTTTAAAAAAAATTGATCTATGCAGTCTTTCATGAGATTCTTCACATATTAACTTAGTTAGAATATAATACCTTATATATTGTGTCAGGTAGGGTAGGGGATATTCAGCTTAAAGAAGAGATAAGAAACCTCAGTTATTTAAATGGAGTAGAATAGAAAACCTGAAAGACTCCACCAAAAAACACCTAGAACTAATACATGAATTCAGCAAAGTTTCAGGATATAAAATCAACATACAGAAATCGGTTGCATTTCAACACACCAATAATGAAGCAGCAGAAAGGGAAATCAAGGAATTGATCCCATTTACAATTGCACCAAAACCATAAGATACCTAAGAATAAACCTAACCAAAGAGGTAAAAGATCTGTACACTGAAAACTATAGAAAGCTTATGAAAGAAATTGAAGAATATACAAAGAAATAGAAAAGCATTCCATACTCATGGATCAGAAGAACAAATATTGTTAAAATGTTGACAGTACCCAAAGCAATCTACATATTCAGTGTAATCCCTATCAAAATAACACCACCATTTTTCACAGAGCTACAACAAACAATTATATATAAAATTGTGTAGAACCAGAAAAGACTCTGAATAGCCAAAGTAATGTTGAAAAAGAAAACCAAAGCTGGGGGCATCAGAATTCCGGACTTCAAGCTGTATTACAAAGCTGCAATCATCTAGACAGTATGGTATGGCACAAAACAGACACATAGATCAATGGAACAGAATAGAAAGCCCAGAAATGGACCCACAAATGTATGGCCAACTAATCTTTGACAAAACAAGAAAGAATATCCAGTGGAAAAAAGACAGTCTCTTCTACAAATGGTGTTGGGAAAACGGGAAAATGACATGAAGAAGAATGAAACTGGAACCCTTTATTACACCAAACACAAAAATAAATTCAAAATGGATGAAAGACCTAAATGTATCATTTAGGAAGACAGGAAACCATGAAAATCCTAGAGGAGAAAACAGGCAGTAACCTCTCTGACCTCAGCCACAGCAACAACAACTTCTTCTCCTTCTCCTCCTCCTCCTCCTCCTCCTCCTCCTCCTCCTCCTCCTCCTCCTTCTTCTTCTTTTAATGTTTATTTATTTTTGAGAGAGAGAGAGAGCAGGAGAGGGGCAGAGAGAGGCGGAGACACAGAATCTGCAGTAGGCTCCAGGCTCTGAGCTGTCAGCACAGAGCCTGACATGGGACTCAAACCCACAAAACGTGAGATCATGACCTGAGCTGAAGTCGGACACACAACCGACTGAGTCACCCAGGCACCCCACAACTTCTTACTAGACATGTCTCTGGAGGCAAGGGAAACAAAAGCAAAAATGAACTATTGGGACCCCATCAAGATAAAAAGCTTCTGCAAAGTGAAGGAAACAATCAACGAAACTAAAAGGCAACCAACAGAATGGAATAAGAAATTTGCAAAAGACATTATTGGATAAAACGTTAGCATCTAAAATCTGTAAAGAACTTATCAAACTCAACATTCATAAAACAAATAATCCAGTGAAGAAATGGGCAAAAGACATGAACAGACATTTTTCCAAAAAAGACATCCAGGTGGCTAACAGACACATGAAAAGATACTCAACATCACTCATCATCAGGGAGATACAAGTCAAAACCACATGAGACACCATGCCACACCTGCCAGAATGGCTGAAATGAACAGCTTATGAAAAAAGATGTTCGTGAGGATGTGGAGAAAGGGGAACCCTCTTACACTGTTGGTGGGAATACAAACTGGTGTAGCCACTCTGGAAAACAGTATGGAACTTCCTCAAAAAAATTAAAAATAGTACTACCCTATGACTCAGCAATTGCAGTACTAAGTATTTATGCAAAGGATACAGGAGTGGTGATTTCAATGGGCACGTGCATCCCAATGTTTACACCAATGTTATAAACAATAGGCAAATTATGGAAATAGCACAAATGTCCATATGTCCATTGACTTATGAATGGATAAAGAATATGTGGTGTATATATATATATGTGTGTGTGTGTGTGTGTGTGTGTGTGTGTGTGTACACACACTGGACTATTAGCAGTCAAAAAAAATGAAATCTTGCCATTTGCAACAACATGGATGGAACCGAGTGTATTATTTTTTTAAATATTTATTTGTTTTGAGAGGGAGGGGAGAAGGACAGAGAGAGAGAGAGGGAGAGAGAGAATCCCAGAGAGGCTCCACACTGACAGCAGACCTGAAACTCATGACGCCTGAGATTATGACCTGAGTAGAAATCAAGAGCTGGTTGCTTAACTGACTGAGCCACCCAGGCACTCTAGTTCACTCTGGAACTAGAGTGAAATAAGTGAAATAAGTCAGTCAGAGAAAGACAAATATCTAATTTCAGTCATATGTAGAATTTAAGAAAGAAAACTAATGAACATAGAGGAAGGGAAGGAAAAATAAAATAAGATAAAAACAGAGAGGGAGCCAAACCACAGGAGACTCTTAAAAGTAAACTGAGGGTTGCTGGAGGGGAGGTGGGTGGGAGGATGGGCTAAATGGGTGATGGGCATTAAGGAAGGACACTTGTTGAGATGAGCAGTGGGTGTTCTATGTAAGTGATGAATCACTCAATTCTACTCTGGAAGCCAATACTATACTATATGTTAACTAACTTGGACTTTTAATTAATTAGTTAATTAATTAATATGTCAAAATTTATTTCTGTATCTTTTAAAGAGGTTGGGTTGGGAGGCAGCTCTCCATGAAGGGGCCTGGTTTCCTCCCATCTCGTTGCTCTGCCAACTACCAAGCTCTACCATGTCTGTGTTCCAGGTGGCAGGAATAAAAAATAGGCAGTCTAGAGCAAGCAATTTTCTTTTAAGCAAGTAACGTGGAAAATGTACACAATGCATCCTCTTACGTTTCATAGATGAAGACAAAGTTACATGGCCACACCCAGCCACAAGGCAGAATGGGAAATGCTGTCTCCAGAGAGGACCATGTGCCCAGCTAAAAGTCAATTCCAATGAAAGAAGAGAAAAATAAACGTGGAAGGGAAGAGCAGCCAGCTGTCATTTACACATAGGTATGCAGACACTACATATAAATCAGTCTTTGGTTTCTCCTTTTTTTTTTTTTTTTTTTTTTTGGTAGGTTTTCAGTAGAATAATGTCAGTTTTGTTTTTCCATGACTGAGATGAGAATTAAAATGACTTTAAGCCTAATATCACTAATCAGTTGGTTGAGCACCTACTAATACCTACTCTTTAATCACAGGGTTAGTAAATGGATAATTATTTCACATTAGGTAAGAGCATTTGAAATTATGTAACTAATAGAAGGAATGTAGTAAACATGTGTTGTTTGGTCTGCCAAAATTTGTCCCCATTTGACAAATAGTCATGACCTTTCTTTACACAATTGACCATGTCCCTGTCCTTGTAGTTGCCAGTTGGGGTGGGGGGAACCTTGTAAATGCCTCTGAGCAAAGCTATCCTAAGTAGTTTTCTCTGCATGCAACCACTCATACTCTTTATTACCATGGTGTAGATTCCATCTGATGATCCCAGCCCTGGGGCCCCAGTGACATGATCTCTTTCTCACATCACTTCAGCTATGGGATGGTATAGTTCCCCTCTGCTGTTGCTAATCTCAGGGCAACGTCCTCATTACTTGTTTGGTCCTCAGCCCCTCCATTACCTGTATAACTCATTCCCTGTATTAAATTTCCTTGGTTGTAAATAATGTAAATGGATTCTAGCCTCCGGTCAGACACTGACTGATGAAATGGCCTACTCCTTGGGGCTGTTACAGTTCTAGCCACACGCAAAGACTAACCCATTGCTTTTAAACCCAATTCTCAATTCTCTCAGAAAGAGGAGCTTTTTAGCCCTGCTTGTTTCAGGCTCTTGATTGAGGTTGGAGGTGGGGAAAGAGAAAGGTGACTGAAGGTTGTGGGAGATAGCTCTTACGCTTTGGAACAAACAGCTCCCAAGCTATCCACTATAAGAACACAGGATGTGGAGGGGAGTAGCCAAATGGCTATTGTTATCTTGCAAAACTTTTAAAAACTTTTACTATTAGTTTCACAATCTTTATCATGATCTTAATTATCTTTATGGTCAAAAATAACTCAAACTATCTTTCTTAAGTGAAGGCTTTAGCTTATTGTTATCTCTACCCAGGCTTAGCCAGTTTACTTGATGGCTCTAGGAGATGACGTTTCTCAAAACGCCAAACACAAAAGAATTAAAGAATTTAGATTTCTTGGTATTACTCATAACTATCCCCTGTAGCTCTAGTCTGAGGATGGGCCAGAAGTAGTCCTACCTGGAAGGTAGGTTTCAATTTTGGTCTTCGCAGAAGCAGACACCACAATGGGACTGGATGAACAGAAGTTTTATTGGGAGAATTACCAGTGAACGATAGAGAGAAGGAAGTGGAAGCTGAGCTAGAGAGAGCCTTCGGACCGCAATGCAGGGCGACAACTGTAAAAGCTAAGGGGGAAGGAAGGTAGATTAACCAAGAAGAATTTAAGACTGCAGGCAGCCTTAAGAAAGTTTTGACCAGCATAGGGAGAATCTTTAAGTCAAAGCTGCCCCTTAGAGGAATCCTGCATTCCTTAAGAATGGGTCTGCACTAATCCCCTTTGTGTGCTCAATCACTGACTGGGAGAAGCCAAGGGGAAATATCTCAGCATAAACACAGTGCTGGATCTGGCCAGGCAATAGGCAAGGCTGAAAGCCAACTGTGTTCCTTATAGCAGAAGATCTGAGCAAGTTGTTTCCCAGGATGCTGCACAGGGTACTTACTAAGGGAGGAGATGATTCCTAATACCAGCTCCACACACAGAGCATGCTTACCATACTCTTCTCACTGCCATGTTTCAGAATGTGTATCTTGTCATCATGTTAGTCTAGGTCCCTATGGCGGTTTCAAGATCTGAATGTGGCTTATTTACCTAGGTGAGCTGAGTGAAGTGAAAGAGAAAAAAGCCAGGAGAAGGGGTGCAGATACTGGCCTGGCCAAAAAGGTCCAGGCTGAGTGTCCCCAGAGACAGAGGCCTAGGAGAGGGTTTCTACTTTTTCCAGAGAACACCTGCATTTCTGTGTGTGCGTGCATGTGTGTGTGTGCGCTTCATTTTCTGCCATGTCCTGAGACAGAGAACGCACCTTGATGCCAAAGCAAAGAACCAAGCTGCAGCAAAATTAAGTGTCTCAATTGCTATTTTTTCTAAGAATGCTGATGCTGATTCAAATTTAATGTTTCTACCTCAAAATATGAATTGTATTATAAGTAGCATAACTCAAAATGAATTTTCATACAATGTTTATATTTTATGGAGTTATTAATCATCAGCTTTATTACTTTAGTTTCTTTTTCCTTGATTAGGCTGCAGACCAGTCTCAGCTCTGTCAGGGTACTCTGTAGCAACTGGAGACTGACGGACCCCTCAGGTTTTCTTTTGCAGATTAAGGATGTGAGGAGCCAGAGAGAAGCTGAATCCCTAGAGCTACTGTTGTGACCTAAATTATGGAGTCATTCTGTGGTTCTCCAAAACGCCAACCGGGCCTCCCAGCATGAAACCACCCAACGCAGATGATGGGAGATGACTAGGCTGGTTTTCCGTCTCCTCCCTCCCTGGCTGACAATAAACCTCTAAACTAATCTAGGTACACGTATGACTTTTCCCTGACTAGTCCTCAGTAGTTCAGGAGAGAGATGAAGAGCATCTGAAGTGAGAAGGGGGGGCCTGGGGAAGAAAGCCCATTACTTGGGTGACTGAATGTTGTAGGATAAAGAGGAGTCAGAGAAATTTTCCAGGTTTTCTGTTTGGGGCCCTGGTGCGAGTTGGGGGATAAATGCATCACCAGCAGAGGTAGAGGATATAGGAGAATAGACAGGTTTGGAGGGGATTTGCAAAACTCAGTTGGAGCAGGTTGTGTTTGAGTTGCCTGTGGGAACTCTTGGGACACATCTCTAGCAGGCAGCTGGAGATATAGGTCTATTCTGGTCACTTACTGCTACCTGACAAACTACCACAAAACTGAGTGGTTTCACACAACACTTTTATTTATTTGCCCACAATTCTGCGATTTGGGCGTGGTGGAGAATAGCTTGTCTCTGCTCCATGTGGTGTCAGCTGGGGCAACTTGATGGGACTGGAGGATCCACTTCCAAGATGGCTCACTTACAAGTGTGGCCAAGTTGGCTGTGCCCAGTGGGAGCACATCTAGGGCTGTTAGCCAGGGGCCTGAGTTTTCTTCTATTTGGCCTCTCAAAATGACTGGGGTTAGACTTCTGACATCATGGTAGCCCCAGAGTAGTTACATTTCTTACATGGTACTACCTCCAAAGGGGGAAAACGGAAGCTGTCGTCAAAAACATAAACAGAACAAACAAGGAAAATAGATTTTATGCAGACTATTGCAAAGGAGAGAGTACCCAGATTTGAAGATTGGAGTATAAGAGCAACTTGAACTTTTATAGAGAGGTTATCAACGGATGCTTATAGTTGTGAGATAGGGAATCTGAAGGGACCCTATGAAAGATGGCTTTTTTGCTGCCTCTATTCTTGCTACACCCCCACCCTACACATGTCTTGTGGTACAGATAATGTATGTCCTCCTTGTAAAGGTCAAGGATTCAATGATTTCTTTGGAGTCTTCCAGCACAGTAGATAACATCTAAGGAGTGACCAGGCGTGTCATTATGAACATTTTTCTAAGACCCCTAGCTCCAGGTCATAAATGACTTATGGAGGACACTTAAATACTCATCTTTGTTCCTGAATGCCTGAGAAGACATGCACATGAGTCCACAATCCTCAGTAAAAACACAGACACCGAGTAAAGACAAGACTCATTTTTTTTTCCCTTTCTGAGACTCCCAGATACTGTCTGCACTCTTTCTATGTCTTCAGTAAACTCTGCTGTCACTTCCTCTTGGCTTATGTTTGATTTCTATCCTGTACAAAGCCAAAGACTCTCTTGGCCTGTCTTGTGGGACCTCTTTTGGGTCCTTGGACCAGCCAGCCTACATCAGTTAGAATTGTTTTGTAATCAGGGGATGTCTTAATCAGCCAGGATGTGTTGATATCTGTGTCTAGCTAATTTTAAGGGGACAAACAGTTCTAATCTCAGCTAATCATCTATGAGACAAAGGAAGTTGAAGGGTTTGTGCCTGGCCTTGTCAACAGGTTTAGACAAAAAGGGAAAGGTCTGTATTTGGCCTTATCACAGGTGAACAAGGAGTCATCTGCTAGTGTTATGAGAGAGTGGACGAAGTTTCATCTAAGTCATACGGGGAAGGGTGGTTCTTTGTGGTAAGCCATTTCCCAGAACACAAACACGTGTGTGTGTGTGTGTGTGTGTGTGTGTGTGTGTGTGTGGCGGCGGGGGGGGGGGGGGGAGGGGGATTTCTTAGTCATTTCCATTTTCCATGAGTATAGGCTCCAGTAAATTTCAATGTTGTCACTGCAAAGTCTTCTTAGGGCCTCAGCCTGAACTGGCAGTCACTTTTGCCCTCATTCTTTTGTTTTTTTTATAAACTTTTTTTTCAACGTTTTTTATTTATTTTTGGGACAGAGAGAGACAGAGCATGAACGGGGGAGGGGCAGAGAGAGAGGGAGACACAGAATCGGAAACAGGCTCCAGGCTCCGAGCCATCAGCCCAGAGCCTGACGCGGGGCTCGAACTCACGGACCGCGAGATCGTGACCTGGCTGAAGTCGGACGCTCAACCGACTGCGCCACCCAGGCGCCCCAACCAGTAAATTTCAATGTTGTCACTGCAAAGTCTTCTTAGGGCCTCAGCCTGAACTGGCAGTCATTTTTGCCTCATTCTTTTGTTTAAAGCAGTAACAGACCCAGCCCACATTCAAAGGGAGAATGTTACACAAAGGCATGGATACTGGGGAGGCAAGGTTCATTGTGGGCCACCAAAATAGTCTCTCATAGAGTCTGAACCTTGGACTGGATATTTAGAATAGGATGCTACTAGCATATCCTAGGTGGTAGCTGCAACCAACAGGTAGGATCACTGGGCATGTGCACACATTGGTAAATGTAGAGAAGAGTCCATCAACATTTCAGACATGTCAGATTCGAGTCTTGAGGGTTGTGATTTTCCTACTTTCTCAGAAGCTCTCATTAATACTGTTTCTTGCTTAACATTGACTCCAACATTTTCTTTAATTTTGTTGTTAGTTATGTTTCGTGAACATCAGCTCGGTATTCACCTAGCATCACGGTAAGGATGACTGGACTTAACCAGAACTGCCAATTAGCAAGTTTTCACATTTTAATTATTTGCCCAGATTAGATATGGTCAGAGCCATTGACTTAACCAGCTTCTGCAACAAAGAGGGCCAACAGAAAGAGAGGGTATCCCTATGTGAAGGCGAGTGTTTGTGAACAAAGGTCTCCCACACAGGGACCCTCCACAGAAGGTAGCTAACCTTTGGAAATTTGATCTTTCTCTGTCTTCTTCTGGACTCAACAGTATCGGTTTCTTTTGGAGCTCTTTGTGAAGATAGGCTAATAAAAGACCATAAATCTTTTTTTACTAGGTGAAGCATTTACCACTCTAATTAGCATCACCATTCAAAGCCTTTCATATTCCAGAAACAAACACCAGGCATTCTGAGCGCTAGGGTTAAAGGGAATCTTAAATCATGAGTAAGCATAGGCGAAGGGCATGAAGACTTAGAGTTTAGGTATTGCCTGTGTGCTGACAGTCATCGGGACTTTACTGAGATACCATAATGCTGAACATACTTACTGTCCTAGGTTTTATGAGTAAGAGATAAAATCCAAGCCTAGTACTGTGGGTTTGTAAAGAAATGATTGTAATATATTATTTCGTTCTGGGTTATACTAAAGTAGGTCTGCACAAAATGTTAATGACTTCCCCAAAGCAGAGTGGTGTATGTTTCACCAAAGTAAGTAACAGCCGGGGTCCTGAAGCATGGATAGGAGTCTACTCAGCTATACGTAGTAAAATGTAGAACGGAAGGCCATTTACATGCAACAAGGAAACGTAAATTTTGAGGTAGGAGGACCAGCCTCTCAGGAATTTCCCAGAGGCTGTCATCTCTTACTCTCAGTCCCATCCCGGGAAGGTGGTAGTGAGTGTGAGTGGTAAGTCCCCTCAGCAGGTTCCTAATCCTACAGCCGCGCGCTGGTAGGGGAATGAGAAAGAACAGAGATGGGAGGCGGGGTGTGTGTGGGGAGTGGGGGGCAAAGACTTCCCGCGCATGCGCCCTGGCAGATGGCCGGCTCAGCAGAGTAGTTTGGCCTGTGGCTCCCTCCGCACGTCGCGCCTCTCAGGGGCCCGCAGACTTGGCCCTGAGAGCGAGCGCGCTGCGCGCTCGCGCAGCCTCTAGGCCGGGCGGGCGCCTGCGCACAAACGTCCTGGGCGTTCGAGCCGCGGGGTTATTAGAGGTGGAGCGCGGGGAGGGCGCGCGGCAGGAGGCGGCCGCCGTTACGGCGCGAGCGTGGTCACGTGGTCGCTGGTCACCGCCGCCGCCACCCCCTCCCGCCCTGTTCTCTTTCTGGTCCGGCCGGGCCCGGCCGGTTCCACGAGCGCCCGGCAGAGACTGAGGGAGAGAGAGAGAGAAAGAGGAGGGGAGGAGGAGGAGGATTCAGGGAATAGGAGCTGGGGAGCCCTTCTACGCCACAGGTAAAACAAGATGATGATGATAATCGTAAAAAAGCCCGAGCCCCCTGAGCGCCTCCGCCTCCCTCCAGTGCAGCCCCCCACATGCAGTCGCTCCCGCCCCGGCCTCTCCCTCAGCTTCTTAGGACCAGTCCCGCCTTTCCCAGCACCGCTGCTGCAGCTGCCGCCGCCTCCCGGGAGGGCCTGAGGGTGCTGCTGCTGCTGTCGCCGCGAACGGGTAGTCGCACCGCCCCCGTTTGTGCGCCTCCCGGATCGGCGTGGGGGCTGGGTGGCGGGAGGGAGGCTCCTCTAGCTCCAGGGCGGGCACGGAGAGGAGGTTGCTTCCCCCAGTCGGCCAGCCCGCCTTCCCTCCTTCGAGAGGTTGGGGTCTAGGCTGCAAGGCCAACTGCAGCGAGAGGGTAGAGCCTGGTGGGTGGACGGGCTCAACTTCCTACTTGGTAAATTTCCCCGTTCATTTCAGCCTAGGCAACACGTTTCCTTCACAGGCCGGAAGCAAAAGGGACCCGTAATCCCCAAACCTTTTAAAATGCAGCCTTTAGACTAGCGAAACCTTTCTCGTTTTTGAGGAAAGAAACGTGACCTTATTTTAGTGGGACTTAAGTTTGTTCACCTGTAAGAACGTGCAAGTTGAGGCCTTTAAGGATCTGAGAGAAACTTTGTGAAAGTTGATCCCTCCTACTTTTCCTGCAAAAAACGAACACAAACCTAAACAATTTTCGGTTCTGCAAATGATCTAGAGTTTGTTCAATACAAGCTCTTAAGTAGTTTTTAGTTTCAGGAAAATGATATAAAGTTCACATCCTTTAGGGTGTTTGTTTTTTTTCTGAATGATGATTTTCGGGAATGAGCTGTATCCGTCAACCCCAAATTGGATTAAATCTCAGATAGTAGTAGCATACAGGTTGAACAGCTTTGGGCCGGATTGCGCGGGGACACCTAGAACCAGTCATTATTTGTACTCTTTGTACAACAAAATATAGTACCAGTAAAACTGTATGTTATTAGTGTGCTGTTGCACAAAATACTGATTGAAAGCAGGAAGTGTTAAATGTAGGCATTGTTAAAAATCTGTACACTCAAGTTCATTTATATGCTGGTCATTTTTCTTAATGAGCTTTTCAGATTACATGTCTTGGAATTTTCATGCTGTATCTCTAAATTCAAATGTAAACTTGAGTATTTAAAATTTTTTACAGCTACCTGCAGTAGAGTCAGAGCAGTGCTTCTCAAACCTTAATGTGCACAGGAATCCCTTGGGGATCTGGTTTAAAAATGCAAATTCTGATTTAGTAGATCTGTGATGCATCTTGATATTCTGCATATCTTATGAGCTCCTTGGTGCTGCTAGACAAGGAACAATTCTTGAATAGCAAGGAATTGGATAATGTGTGTGCTGAGAAATAAAGTGATATGTCAATGAAAACGTTCCTTACTTCATCCTGAGTGTAGAGGTGGCTTGAGAGAAGGGGTAGATGGCAGGATGAACTGCAAAAGCTTGTGTTAGGGAGATCCTTTATGAACAGTGAGCAGGCTATGTTGGAATCCCAGGGAAGGGATAGCAGACGGAGGGTGAGATGCCCCAACCCGGAGGAGTGGAGGTACCAGGTGTGCATCCTGTGGTGCATACATCACCTGGCCTGTGAATTTTTCCGTGGAAGCCTAGTATACTTCTGGCTGACGGACTCAGCTACGGGTAGTTAGGTTTTATCAGCTTATAGCCTGTGTGTCTCTGAATCCATTGCTGGGAGGAAGTTTTCTTTTATTGGTGAGAGTATTGAGCGTGTGTTTCTTCTCCCAGATGCAGCCTCCGTTGAGCAATGCATTCCTGAGCTTTGGAAGCAATCTTGTAAAGAATTTAGGGTCTCCACCTGTTGAGGTTATCCTAAATGGATTCAGATGTTTTCCTAATCTAATTAATAAAAGTAAATTGAAAAGTTGAAAAGTCCTACTTAACCTCATATTTTATGTAAATAAAAATGGTTGTACTTGGGGCACCTGGGTGGCTCAGTCAGTTAAGCATCCGACTTCAGCTCAGGTCATGATCTCGGGGTTTGTGAATTCAAGCCCTGCATCAGGCTCTGTGCTGACAGCTCAGAGCCTGCAGCCTGCTTCAGATTCTGTGTCTCCCCCACCCCTCCCCTGCTCATGCTCTGTGTTTCTCTGTCTCTCAATAATAAATCAACGTTAAAAAAAAAATGGTTGTACTTAACTTTTTAAGAACTTTTTAAAACAGTAACCTCGACTACTTTTAGCACTGTAATTTTTATAGTCTTCATTCTAGTCCTTACTTTACCATTGTTTTTTCTTGTTATTAAGTAATATTTATGACAGTACTTTTGAAGCACTAGTGCCAGCCTTCTAAGCACTTTACTGTCTAACTCCTCTAATTGTAACAATCTTTAAGGAAACTAAAGCAGAGAGTGGGTAAAAGTCCTATGCTAACAGAGTTGGGCCTCTGGCTGGCTGGCTCTAGAGTGTATGCTTTAACAATCTTCTCTGTGCAGCTTTAAAAAAGTTTTTTTTTAAACGTTTATTTATTTTTGAGAGATAGTGCATGAGTGGGAGAGGGGCAGAGAGACACACACACACACACACACACACACACACACACACACACACACACAGAATCTGAAGCAGGCTCTAGGCTCTGAGCTGTCCGCACAGAGTCTGATGCGGGGCTGGAACACATGAACTGTGAGATCATGACCTGAACTGAAGTGGGACGCTTAATTGAGTGAGCTACCCAGGCGCCCCTCTATGCAGCTTTTTGGAAAGAAAATAAATTGATACTTTTTAAAATCCCCTTTCCCTAGTATTGTTGAGAATTATGAGTTTTGCTTTCCATTGTTAAATCCATATTTGTCATCTTTTAAAAAATTTCCCCCATTGTATTCCATGAAATGCAATCCCATAAAATGAAAACTTGCCTCAATGCTTGTACTCTTTTCTGAATAAGATACTGAAATATTGAAAAGCTTTATTTTGTTTGCACCTGTTACCTGGACCAGTCTCTTTCAAGTCTGTAAGTCATTGTTAAATGTGAAAGTAGCGTCTGCTTCCTTTTGGCTCTGCTAGTTTTCAGTTCATTTTTTGCCTATGCCTCTCTTTCATCTTCTACTGCCTGCCCCCCTCTATGCATACATAATAGATGCAGCTTATATTTGTTATTGTAACGTTTAGGATTTTGGGGGGGATTGATGGGGTCACTGACTTTTTATTTGGCCAGTAAGGGGGGGTGCCTGTGTGGCTCAGTTGGTTAGGCATCCGACTTCGGCTCAGGTTATGATCTCACCATTCGTGGGTCTGAGGCACGCGTTGGGCTATGGGCTGACAGTACAGAGCCTGGATCCTGCTAAGAGTTCTGTGTCTCCCTCTCTCTCCCCCTCTGCCACTTATGCTCTGTCTTTCAAAAATAAATAAACATTAGGGCGCCTGGGTGGCTCAGTTGGTTGGGTGTCCAACTTCAGCTTGGGTCATGATCTCACAGCTTGTGAGTTTGAGCCCCGTTTGGGGCTCTGTGCCGACAGCCCGGAGCCTGGAGCCTGCTTCAGATTCTGTGTCTCCTTCTCTCTCTGCCCCTCCCCCGCTCATGCTCTGTCTCTCTCCTTCAAAAATAAACATTAAAAAAAAATAATTTTTTTATTTAGCCGGTGAGGATGATAACATTCTAAGCATGAGTCATTGTTATCATATTTTAACACTGAGTAAGTACTAAGGACAACCTCAGAATAAACGTTAAATAATTGGTTTTCATAAGAAAATTAATATGTCATCTGTCCCCCATCCCCTTTTGTCTCAGACCATTGGAAGTTTTGTTCTGTATTAGCACCAGTCTGGGGAGTGGTGCTTATACACCTGGTCTAAGACATTTCTCTTAATGTGGACAGATGGTTAGAATGGCAGTAATACTATAGTGTGTGTACTGGAACTTGAGAAATGAGATTTTGTGGGAGGGGGAAGTGAGAAGGGAGGGCCTATGGGCTGATTGCAGTAGCATTAGTTTTTCATTAACGGGGATAATAATGAAGTTTAGGTAGGAAGTCAGTATAACAACAAAGCCCGGTTGTAAATGTTTTCTCAAAGTTCATACTTTGTTGTGATGTCTGTTGTAATGTCATGCTGCCCAGTTTCTTAGCCTCATAGTGCATCACTTTTCTCATCTTTGAAGTGAGGATAGTAATAGTACCTCGCAAAGTTGTTTTTTGGATTAAATGAATAGATATGTGTGTATATGTTTATATATATTAGTATAGCATATATGTACGTATACATATATAATACTTAGTGTCTGACACATCGTTAATGCTATCATGTGTTAGGTACCGTGTTTTACTATGGATCGTCTGCCATGTGGTTGATCATGTCCACATGAAGAAGACTATTTGAATGAACTTAATGGAAATTGTACATTTATTTGGTATAAACCTGTGTGGGTCCCGAAAACAGAAGTTGTTTGTACTTTTTGGATAAAAATACGAAATTGGGGAGGCGCCTAGGTGACTCAGTCCATTAAGCATCTGACTTTGGCTCAGGTTATGATCTCAGCCTACTTTAGATCCTCTGTCTTTCTCCTCTCTCTTTCTCTCCCCTGCTCACGTTCTCTTGCTCTCTCTCACTCTAAAAAATAAATAAACATAAGAAAAAAACAAAATTGGTATAGTAATGTTCTTATCCCTTTGGAGAATTAAATATGAATAAATATGGTTTGGCCACTCAAATTTTTCAAAACAAGGAAGAAAGGCTGTAGAAATAAAAGATGTCTTTGGTGGTGGTTTAGGATTGGTTTACAATTTTCAAGTCTTGAACAAGGTAACCTTTTTCCTGAAGGCTTTTCTGACTAACACATCTAAGTAAGATAAAAGGTTGAACCAAAAGCAGTTTAGGTTTCCACTTCTAAATAATGGATCTTCAGAATAATTAGATTAGTGAGAGGTAAGCCCCCCACTTCTCATATAATCTCCTTGGGGGAGATGTATCTGCTTTCTGATAGAGTTGGGTGATACAATCCTGCAAGAAGACTGAGCCGAAGTTACAGATCCTGGCTGTAGAGGTGTGCATTCTGTTTGCTGGTAATTAGTGGGGATCAGAATCAACCCCTTAAGTTTCCCAAAATAGGTACCTTAGGAGGTGTTCTGGTAGCTACCTTGCAGGAATCCAAGAGGAATTACTAACACTACATCTCTTGCCACCCTGGAGTGAGATGGTGGATTGATTGCCCTGGATCCTTGGTGGGGGTTGGGAGAGAAGGTGTTGATGGGAGATTGGCAGATGGTACCACTATTTCCATCTTTGTCTACTGCCTTGATTAAACTAGACTTCTTTTTATGAAGTCCAAGAGTCTTGTAGTAAGAATGCTCCTTTTGGTAGGTAGATATGTGTGGGGCTTGGGATAAACTGCCTCCCCTCTCCAACCTTCATTACTCTTAATAGTTTAGGGGTTAATTTTAACCTATTTATCCTGTGTTGTGTGTGTGTGTATGTGTGTGTGTGTGTGTGTGTGTGTGTGTGTGTGTGTGTGTGTGTGTATTGTAAGTATATATGGATGAACATGTGGATGTGTTGATAGACCTATCTTTTTAAACTAAAAGTGGATTTATGCTATTTTGTTACTTGTTTTTCCCTTAATATTTTATGTTACTAATGATGTTATTCTTCCACACAATTTTTAGTGGCCCCATACTGTTTCATTGTATGAATGTACTATTAGTAGTCCTCCATTCTTGTACACCTAGATTCCTTTCAATCTTCATATGACAAGCAGAGCTACACTGAACGTTATTATAGCTAATATCTCTTTGTGCCTATACATTATTATTTAGGAAAAATTTTTGCGAGTGGAATTATTAGTAGGTCAAAAGATATGCCCATGTTTAGCAGTTTTGATACACATGACCAAATGGCTTATCAAAAAGGTTGTACCACTTTACCCTTTCCTACAAAACTGTTTGAGAGGCCCTGTACTTGCTGTTATTGGGTATTTTCTTTATTTTAACAGCTTTATTTGGGTATACTTGACTTTATACCTCCTTCTCTGTCTTCTTATAGGCTTTAACATTTTATGTAGTTAAATCTTGTTGTTCCTTTGTGAATCTTCTAGGCGTTTCCTACCTTATGTTTATATAGCTATGAATTTATATTTTAAACTATTTTTATGTTTCAATTTAAAATTTTGAATTTACAGTTATTCCAGAACATGTTTAGTTGTATAATGTGAAGTAGAGGGTACTAGATTTTTAAGCTTTTGATTAGCGAGTTTTGTTAGTA
Source organism: Neofelis nebulosa (assembly GCF_028018385.1). NCBI lineage: Eukaryota > Metazoa > Chordata > Mammalia > Carnivora > Felidae > Neofelis > Neofelis nebulosa. Next base: position 24,116,969 of record NC_080786.1, read on the forward strand.
GTACTGAATGAATGATTTATTCTTTCTCGATTGTTATCAGAAGCTTTATCATTTGGTCTTCTATTCAGTTCCACTGTATTTAATTTTTTATTGGTGGGAATAAGATTTTCCTGTGTGTGTGTTTTCTACTATATCTGGTAAATAGAAGAGCTATTGATTTTTTGTGTGTGTGTATTTTGTAACCAGTCACTTTCTGAATCTGTCTACTATAACAACTTTTCAGTTGATTCTTTTACATTTTCCAAGTAGATAAGCCTACTGTCAGAAGCTGGTCATTTCTGTGGGTTTTTTTTATTTGTTTTTTATTTTCCCATGATTAATTTTCACTTATGGAAGCTGTGCTGGAATGATTTTCTTAATTTCATTGACTTGAAAAATGATATTTTATATGGTATTACTGTGAATTGATCTACTCAGCTCTCAGACGGATTTTAAAATATTTGGAAAACCACTTTACCAAGTGATCTCTGTTATGTACTCAATGTCACCTCCCAAAATTTGTATGTTGAAATGCTGTACCTTTACTCTCCCATGTAATGGTATTAGGTGGTGAGACTTTTTGGGAGGTAATTAGAGCATTAGATGAGGTGATGAGGGTGGAGCCCTCATGAATGGGATTAGTGCCTTTATAAGAGTCAAAAGAGAGTCTGTTTCTTCTCTCTGGCATGTGAGGCTACGATGAGAAATCAGCAGCCTGCAACTTGGGGGAGGGCCTTCAACCAGAACTTGACCCGGTTGGCACCCTGATCTCAGAGTTTGGTCCCCAGAGCTGTGAGAAATCAATTTCTGTTGTTTGTAAACCAGCTAGTCTATGATACTTTGTTACAGCAGTCAGAACGCATAATCTCTAAGGACCTTCTGGCTCAAAACTTTTGTGATTCTACTTTTATGTCAAAATACTCGTGGTAATATACATAACGCTCTGGTACTTTAACTTAAAGTGCCTACAGCTTCTTTTATAATTGTGGCTGTCTAGCGCCACTGCCCAAGCAATTATTCTGAAGTTTTACATTTTTATCTCCTTAGGAGAGCTTGAAGATTTTTTTCTATGTGATTTGGCAGAAATCAAAAGGAAATACTGATAGACTACAGAGATCAAACTGTGCAACGTTGGGTTTGCCTAGTTGCATTATTAGGTATCATGGTTTTCATTCTCTGGTCAGGTGGTGTAATTTTGTACTTTTTATGATTTTTCTTTTCAGGCTATGGTCCTGGTATGGTCTACTTAAAGTTCGCCAATCCAAATTATGTAATTGTCAAAACTGAGTGTAATGGAAGCCATTGGGAAGTGATAAATAGGCCAGGAAGCAGTGAAGATAGGATAGAATAGGAAAGGTAGGGATGGGGAAGTGCCTGGTATGTCAGTCCTTTTTTCTCTGGCCCCCTCTCTGTTCTCTGATTATCCTTTTGTACTTCTTTGCCCTTTTAATGATTTTCTGGCTTCGTATTTGTTCTCAAGATAAATTTTATTTTCTCTTTCAGAGAATAGCTCCACTACCTCCTTGATACTTTGGTTAGGAGTACAGATGCTTTCCCCCAGTCTTTGAAGTAGTCCTGATCGGTATCCCTAATTATCTTCCTTCTTGTCACTAAAACTACCCGCATAAAGCCTTCACTAGTGGCCACCATGCATCCTGCCTAGCAAAGGATGTGATAAAACACTGATTAAACTTGGGGTTCTTCATAACATAAAACCACTGTTGTGGAAGCATTAACAAAATGAGAGATCATAAAGACAAACTGTCAGAGAACTGTAGAGTAATATCTGAGTGGCTGAGGAGATAGTGAGAGATTAATATTACAGAGTGAGAAAAAGCTTCTGAAGAAAGTCTGTTATCTTAGCTCTCCAATCCTGCTTTCTTATCTGAGCTTTGGACCTGTGTGTCTGTTTGCCTACTGGATGATTCCACTTTTGGATGGCCCACCGAGAACTCACATTTATAACGTCTGCAACTGTCTTCTCTTACAAAACCTGTTCCCCCTCTCAAGTTTATTATCTCAGTGGATGATACCACCATCTTTCTGGTTGTTGAAGTCAAAAATCTGGCAGACACACGCATTTTACTCCCTTTCCCCAAATCCTTATGTAAAGGCATCTCTCTCGGATTCTAAGTCTTGAATCCATTGTCTCTTTATCTTCAGTACTTCTACTCTGGTATATCATCTCTTGATCTTTAAAAAAAATTTTTTTTTAATGTGTATTTATTTTAGAAAGAGAGACAGAGCATGAGCGGGGGAGGGGCAGAGAGAGGGAGACACAGAATCCGAAGCAGGCTCCAGGTTCCGAGCTGTCAGCACAGAGCCCAAAGTGGGGTTTGAACTTAAGAGCCATGAGATCATGACCTGAGCAGAACTCAGACGCTCAACCAACTGAGCCACCCAGGTGCCCCTCACTTCTTGATCTCTAGATCATCATCTTTTGCCTTTGTTTCTGTAGGGTTTTCTGACTGGTGTCCCTGGAGCCACGTGATCTTTATAAGCCCTCAGTTGATTCTCTGACTCTATAGCTTAAAACCTTTCAGTACTCTTCCATCACCTATTGCTTAGTCTTGTGTCTCCTCCTGCCTCCCCTATGATTTCATTATAAAGTACCGAAATATTTGGGTTTTTGGAACTATTTATGATTTTGCTTGCCTCAAGCCTGGAATAGTCTGTCTGTCTGTCTGTCTGTCTCTCTCTCTCTAAAGTAGGCTCCATGCCCAGTGTGGGGCCTCACATCCCTGAGATCAAGGGTAGCATGCTCTACCAACTGAGCCAGCCAGGTGCCCCAATCTTTCTGTCTCTTGATTTTACTAACTCTTGTGAGGTCTTAGCTGAAATGCTATTGCTCTAGGGAGCTTCCTTATACCAATAAGTCTGTGTTGTGTCCTTCCTGTTTGGCCCAATACGCTGTTGTATAATATAACATTTATTATGTATTATAATTGTCATTTTACCTACAGTCTTTGTCCCACTTTTGACTGCTCTGTGAATGCCAAGGCCATGTATGTCATCTTTACTCATACTCTCAAAGCTGTGACTATTAAAAGTGGGTGCCCCATACCAGGTACTGTTTTAAGTGCTCAATATGTAGCAGTAAACAAGAGACTGTTACAGTTTTTAACTGCTGTGTGATAAACCACTCCAAAACTTAGTACCTTCATATTTATTAGGTATCCATATTATATGGTAATATTAGTATTGTAATATTTACTTACTCATGATTTTATATTTGTATAAGATTTGGTAGGGTTAGTTTATCTCTGTTTCACTTTGTGTCAGCTCATTGGAGGTTAGAGTTTCCACTTCCAACATAGTTTACTCACATGGTTGGTAGTTGATGCTGGGAGCTAAACTGGGGCTGTTGATCAGAGCACCTGCATTAGGCTTTTCTCTGTGCCCTAGGTATGAGTGGTGGGTTCTGAGAGTGAATGTCCCAAGAACAAGCATTCTGAGAGGTAGGAAGTAGAAGCAGACAATCTGATGAACATTACTTCTGCTATATTTTATTGGTTAAATAGTCAGCCCAGATCCAACGGGAGGAGAATTAAACTCCATTTCCTGATAGAGAAAGTGACAAAGAATTTGTGACTATATTTCATCTGCTATACAGACCAAAAAAATAAACAAAAAATAAAACTACAAAAATTGTTGGATGAGTTAAATCTTGTCTATACTTTTAACCTCCCAAGAATCATGATAGTACATCATTAATTAAAGAAAAATCAAACCACACCATAAAGTGAAATTTTAAAAAGTAACTTTTATTCCCACCCTTTTTAATAGTGATATACTTTTTTGTTCTTATTCATACAGTTTCTTTTTTTTTTTTTTTAATTTTTTTTTTAATGTTTTTTATTTATTTTTGGCACAGACAGAGACAGAGCATGAACGGGGGAGGGACAGAGAGAGAGGGAGACACAGAATCGGAAACAGGCTCCAGGCTCCGAGCCATCAGCCCAGAGCCCGACGCGGGGCTCGAACTCACAGACCGCGAGATCGTGACCTGGCTGAAGTCGGACGCTTAACCGACTGCGCCACCCAGGCGCCCCTAAAGTTTCTGAACTATAAGTTTTAATTGTGCATACAACTCCAAATTTTAATGAGTTTTGTGTTCTATTTTTTTATTTTTATTTTTCATAAGTCCTCATGCATTGATATTATTACTCTAAGTATATTACTAGAAATGAAGTTATTGTGTGTGTGTGTGTGTGTATGTGTGTGTGTAAGAAATGGGGTTATTATGTAAAGGAAATGCACAATTTAGATTTTGATTCTTATTGCCAAACTGCCGAATAGGGTAGAAATTAACATTATTTTTCTAACTTTAGTGCATGGTATAAATTACATTTGCCCACAACTTGCTATCATAAGATGTTATAAATCATTGTTTTTGGTTAACCTATTGACAAACAATGAAAGATTGATTTTGTTCTTATTTTTTTTAATGCCTTTTTAAGCCCTTTGTCCATTTTGGGTTTTGTTGTTGTTGATTTTCAGGAGCTCTTTGCATGCTGTTGATTTTAACTCTTTGCCCATTATGTATATTGCAAATGTTTTCAATTTTGTCTCTTAATTTTGCTTATACATTTTAAAAATTCTTGTGAAGACTTACTAAATTTTTATGTAGTTCCATATATTAGCCTTTTTCTTTACTATTCTGTTTTTTGGCAGAAATAAGATTGAACTCAGTTCCTTGTTACTTGTCATCTTTTTACCACTTGAGCTAATCTTCCAGTAGCTTCAAATACAGAATTTTTGTATATTATATATATTGCTGTTGGGGAAAAAAAACCCAGTAGACTAATAAATTCCATAGCGGTTATACAGATGTCTATTTAGGGAATTAATTTCAGAATCTTTTCCATCTCTTAATGGTCTTATAATATAATGGAATTGATCTGTTTTGGGATTTGGCAAAATTCTGTCCTAGACAGTACCGGTGAATTGAGCTGAATAAAGAGTAGTTGTTCCTTGTGTCAGTGTTACACTTACCCACAAAATGAAACTTTTAGTGATTGAAATATAAAAATATGAAACCTATTAAAATTGAAAACAAGGTAATATGGTCAGCTACATTATATGGATGAAGTAATTCCCTGAAAAGAATTAGAAATGCTAGACATTTTTTTTTCTTTAAGAGCTAACATGACAGTAAGAAATCACCCAAAATGTATATGAAAGCCAGAATTCAGAGAAGTAAGTAGAATATTAAAACTGCTTTTCCTCTGAGGGTATTTCCCACTTTCTAGGGTGCTTTTACTTTAGTTTTGAGGGCCTTCTAAGGCTCAGAGTATTAAAGCTCATAAAGGCCCAGGGAGGAGAATCTAATTGGAAATTCCTTCCCTATAAAATTGGACTCCAAAAGAGCTCTGGTCATAGAGTATGGTTAAACCAAGATGAAAACCCTTCTCATGCTCTTGCTCACAGGAGGCTGTAAGAATGTTTGCCTTGGGCTTGAAAAAATATTATTTCCTAAGAAGTTATAAACATAATCCTTCCTTCTTGATTTGCAGCTCAAATTCAGTGTTGCTTGGTGGTCCAAAAGAACCTTAAATTGTGAATTTAAAGGTGGGTCTAGGTACCTGGCAGAAGCAAATGAAAGTCCTCTCAGGTAGAATATATTTTTATCTTCAGTCCTAGAAAATTCCCACAAATACTTTTCCAAAGAACTAGCTCACAATAAAATATAGTCAAGCACACAAGGAAACGAGGTACCATGAGTAAGAAACAGCAGAAACAACTGACTGACAGAGATGAACTCTCAAAAACTAAAGATTTTGAAATTATCAGACAGGTGATGAAAGAACTGTTTTCTTTGCAAAAAGATAGAAAATATCAGTGGGCAACAGGAAACTTAGGAGATTTGAAAAAGACCTGAACAAAACTTACAGAAATAAAAAATACGGTAAGTCAATGAAAAACTCAGTGGATACTGTTAGCAGTAGATTAAATACAACTAAAGAAGACCAATGAACTGGACATAAGGGAGAATAAATTATACAGAAGGTAGCACAGAAAGATCAGGAAATGGGTAAAAAGAAAGAGATTACAATATATAGAGAACATAGAATGAAAAGGTCTAACAGTATTTCATCAGTTTTCTAATTGTAAAAGGGAGAAATAATAGGAAAGGAAGGAGTGTTTGAAAAGAGAATGGCTGAGCATTTTTCAGGGCTGAGGAAATCACTAGTCCACCAATTTAAGAAGTTCTGAGAATTTTATTTATTTTTTTAATTTACATCCAAGTTAGCATATAGTGCACCAGTGATTTCAGGAGTAGATTCCTTCGTGCCCCTTCCCCACTTAGCCCATCCCGCCTCCCACAACCCCTCCAGTAACCCTCTTTCGTTCTCCATATTTAAGAGTCCCTTATGTTTTGTCCGCCTCCCTGTTCTTATATTATGGAAGTTCTGAGAATTTTAAACACACATCTAGACACATCATAGTAATATGGAGAACACTAGAAACAAAGATAATCTCTTAAAAGTTGGCAGAACAAAAGATGGATTATCTTTAATGTGGCTATAGCAGTTACACTGATGGTGGACTGCCAGAAGACAGTGGGATGGTATCTTAGTGTGCTGGGAAAGAGTTGCCAGCAGAGTAGTCTGTACCTAGTGAAAATAACTTTCAAGAAGGATGGAGTAATGACATCTTCAGGCAGTTGTAAAATATTCTCTGTGAAGAAAATGTACAAATATATTTTTCTGGTTGATGCCAGTATTTAGAGTGGAGAATTCTAACATAACTAAACAATTTTGAGCTTCACGTAGTTTTATTCTTAGAAAGTTGTGTTTACACTTAGTGCAAAGAAATACTGTTTGGCAATACTTTTACCAATATACTACTCCAGCTTTTGGATGTTTGCTGTGTTCAGAGTCTTTAGTATTGTTGTAGGAAATACTTCGTGGTGATTAATGCGTGCCTTTAAGTCTTGAGTCTTGAGTCAGTGATGTGATTTTTAATATTCATGTTTGAAATATCATAAGTCAAACCGAGAAGAATTTGGAGAAAATTGTGCCATGGTATTCACAAAAATAATTCCTGGAAATAACTTTATTCTCATCTCCCAGTCCTAAATACAAATTTCTGGAGGAAAAAGAGGGGGAGATTTTTTTTTTAAACCCATAAACAAGGTTGGCATAAAGGGGAGTCTGTGGCGCTGGGAAGAGCAAACAGACTTTACCTAGGTGGACCTGGATTAGAGTCTGGCTCCACCACTTAGGAATTCAGTCTTGATGTGACGTAAACATTATGATACTTAGTTTTCTCGTTTGTAAAATAGGGTAAGACTACTTTGCAGGCGTATGGTGAGGAATAGAGTCTTGTTTGTAAAAAGTGCTGAGTAGGGTCCTGTGGCTCATACCGAGTTCCCAGCTAATTTTTACTGATGAGTAACATAGAAGAATGAATCGAATCTGGCAAGGAATTTGAAATTACTTACTGTACAAATGGTGTAAAAGAGTTAATCATACTTTTAATATTGAAGAGTGACACTGATCATAATGATAAATATTTTTTGAAGTTAAGAAATTGTCAGAATGTGCCTTCTCTTAACTGATTTGGTGGTTAATTTTGCACCAGATCAGCTGTGGATGCTGCCTACAAGTTAGGCCGCTTTACGTTCTTCATGGCAGGTAACAGGGCAAGATGGAATCAGTGACTTTCTTTAGAAACTTAAAAACATTGCCAGCCACAACACACACACATCGTATATCTATATTTATCTACACCTATATCTACGTGTGTGTGTGTGTGTGTGTGTGTGTGTGTGTATTTCCGTCTCCTGAGGTGGAAGTTCATGATGACAGCTAATTAATGGTAAACCTGAGTATTTTAGAAATTCAGTCCACAAAATGTTTATAAAGTATGTGCTTAAAACTTTATACTATGCTTTTCAGAAGTTAAATAAATTCACTGGCCTGCAAAAATTTAGAGTAAGAGCCATCAGAGCACTCTTATTATTGCTCTTTGAATTGAGAATCTGACTTCTATAAAATATTTAGACCTAGATTTTCCATTATTTTTTCCTTTTTGTTGTTTATAGTCAAGATGCAAAATAGAATCTTTTATGATATAGAACTACTTGCACACCTTGAAAATTATTTTCTAGTTTTTTATTCTTTATTCAACATTTGGACATTTGCCCTCATTGAGCAGTGATAACTACGCAGAGTATATTAGCTGATTGCCTTTTTAAACCATACTTCTTATCATAGCAAACTTTAAAAATCATATAATGAAGATAATTCAGGCGTTTTTTTCTTGGAAGTTGACATTTTTAGAATGTTCGTTACAGTAATGTTATATTTGTAGTTTTTGAGTTTATTCAGGTTATAGAGACAAGGACTAAAAGCAAATCAGGCATTTCTTATCTTTCAAGAAGTTCTAGGATCACCACTTTGAAAATGATTTGGGTAAAGGTAGTGACACAACTTTAAACAAACACATGCACAAATGCTTCCTAGTAAACATCTAAGTGTTTCAATTTTCTTGGTCTGTGTTAGACCCGCATGTGATGCAGAAATTGAGCAACAGCAAACTTTTGTGCAGTTAGATCATGTGATACTGGTATTCGTTCAGTGCTGCTTTTGATCTTGGAGGTAATCTCTCGTAATCCCAAACTTTAAAGCACTTTACGATTATACTTTCTAAGCTGATATATTTTGCATTAGTAAAAATACATAGGATTAGAAAAGACACTATGAAACTCATGTAGACATCTTTTTTTCTTGTTTACATTTGACTTTTTGTTTCATATTTTGAGATTTGTTTGTTTATATTCCATAGGCTGATAATTTCTTTTTAACTAGTGGTTGTAGTATATGAAAAATTGTGGGTTAAATTTGAATGAGCCCCCGTTTTGTCTTTTATCTCTTCTAGTCTTTTATATTTTGAAAATGAGTGTTATTTTATGATATCAAACTCTCTGTGAATCAAAGTCATTTCTCATAGGAATAGAAATTACTACTATAGTTGTTAAGCTAAGGATTTATTCATATATCATTTCAAGTGTTCTAGTTTGACTGTTTTTACAGAACCAAAAAGGTTTTTAGGTACAATCATATCTTCACATTTTACAACACTGTTAAGAACACTGCTAGGTTAAAGAAAAGTTACCTAGGTTTTTCTTAATTTCATCTACTAGTCCATTAAAAAAAAAACAATACTAAACAAATAGGCTTTTCTAGTTAGTAATGATTGCTTATATAAAATAAATAATGATGCTATCTGATTACACTAGGTTACTTTTGTGCTGTTTTGTTGAGAAAACATTCCATTTATGAGATACTAAGTAATATTTTGTGTTTTTAGTAGAGAACCATAGTCTGTCTTTAGAATTCCTCAGAAAGCTTTCCTTTGAAACATTGTGGTATTTTTAGTCTTGAATCATAATTATCTTTTATTAAACAGTTATACATGAAATTATTCAGAAATCATTGCAGTATTGAGAGGATCAATGAGAAGTTTGGTGAAAACAAGTATTTTTTATAATTAAGTTGACTATATTTATAAAATTTCAATGTTGATGATACCAAGGAATTCTTGTTAATATTGTTGGCTGTGATAACAACATTGTGGTTTGAAAGAAGAACTGAAGTTTTTTATTTTCTAAGTAAGTAGGGGTAAAATGACAGGAGGTTTGGGGCAGGTAAATAAATATAGCAAAATTTGATAATTTGTTGAGTATGGGTCATGCGTCTATAGGTGTTCATATTTTATTTTCACTTCTTTTGTTTATGTTTATAAAATCTTATAAAAATTAACTAGAGTTTACCAGGGGATGGGGGAAGGGGAATAGGGAATTACTGTTAGTTGGGATGGAGCTTCTTTTTGGGATGATGCAAAAGTTCTGAAAATGGATAATGGTGACGGTGGTACCGTTGTGAATGTACTTAACGCTACTGAGTTATACAATTAAGAATGGTTAAAATGGGAAATTTTATGTTATATATATTTTACCATAATGATGAAATATGAGTATGTTGTTAAAAATAATTCCCAAGAATCATTATACTTTTAGGGAAAACTTTTGGAGGCATATAGTACCTTTTACCCTTATTTTTCTTTCCTCATTAACTTTTTTCTCCTTTCGTTTGGAAAGAAAGAGGAAGGAAAAATCTTCATGTCGTGTTAGGACTTTCTTAATGGGTTTGGGTTCTAGAGTGGTGTTCTAATAGCATGTTAGTGATTTGTGAGGTTGTTTTAGTGGGTTGCTCCTGTGATTAAGATAAATTAGAAAATATCAGGTGCATTGTGTACAGTGAGTGTAAACATGGTAGTCATTAAATGTTTTTTTCAGTTATATAACATGTGTATGTGTACTGAATTGTGATGTAAACGATATTCTCTTGGTGGAGTCAGGTGTATTTTAGAAAGGAATATCCACGTAGAGGGTATTGGTGACTGCGTAATAGCTAGAAAGCAGATGTCAAAGTTTGCACAGAGGGGCTAGGATAGTAACTCAGATTTCACCAAACTTTCAGACATTAATCAGACAAATAGGACAAATAATTAATCGAGAAGATCTGACAAGGTTATTCTATCCACATATGATGACAAATACAAAATTAGGGGAGTAGGTTGGATGGTGACTTTGAGAGGTTGATAATCATTTTTGAGCTTTTGTATCAATGAGAAACTAATTGGTAATTATGAACTGTTTTAGGTAGGTTTTTTTTTTTTTAATCTGTTTGTTTGCAGATCTCAACACATAGTTGATGCTAAGGAAAGCTCTCTTTTTATTTATACAAGTATTATTTAGGTTAAAAATGTGGAGAGTTTGATATTATTAAATACAATTTAAAATACTAGCTAGAGAAAAAAAAATTAAAAATAAAATACTAGCTAGAGATTGTCATGTCATTTTGCCCCCCCCCCCCTTAAGTAATTCTCTGGTTCATGTATTTTTTTTAATTTAAAAAAATTTATTTAATTTTAACTTTTTTTTTTTTTTTTTTTTTTTTTTTTTTTTAATTTTAGAGAGTGCAAGCAGGGAGAGGGGCAGAGGGGGAAAGAGAGAGAATCTTAAGCAGGCTCCATGCTCAGTGCAGAGCCTGATGTGGGCCTCAATCCCAGGAACCTACAGTCATGACCTGAGCCGAAATCAAAAGTTGGTGCTCAGCCGACTGAGCCACCCAGGCACCCCCTCTGGTTCATTTTTAGCTTGAAATCACCCACAGGAAATACCGTTCTAGAGAAAGTAAAGGAGAATCAGAGTCTAGAGCCGGGTAAGACTGATCTCAAATTTTACTTCTACCAGTTGCTGGTCAAGTTGCTTGGAAAAACTATGTAACCTTTTTTGGGTTTCCATTTCCTCACTGTGACATTGCCTTGTAGGATTTTAAGTAAAATGAGGTGGTTTATGTAAAATGCCTAGTAGTGTGTGGTTTCTCAGGGCATGCTTCTTGTTGTTAACATGAGGTCCTTCTCTCTTGACTATCTCATTCTTCCAAAGTCTGTACTCTTAAATTGATTTTTTCTTTAGTTTGGGGATTATTGTCTAATATTTTTCTGTGGGATACAGAACAAACTATTTCAATGATTAAGAAATATTTTTATTCACAAAATAAAACCAAATAGTAGATGTTCTCTGTGCTCTAAAAGGGTTTCATTTCCTGAAATACTTTATAGATGGTGAATGATTACTGAATTATTTTATTAGACTAGTTCTATTTGGAGGATTTCATGTAGTAATGACATGAAAGGGGAATTGAGAAGTCCTCTAATAGTTGTTAATATTGAACCATTTACAGCTTATGCTCTTATTTATATCAAAGCGACTCTTTTCACTTTAACACGTTATGATCTTTTAAGAAATTTAGGATATAAGATGAATGGTTAAAGGTATGTCTTTTAACTGATTAGTTGGGTTTGTCTTGAAAAAGGACTGAATTTTCTGGATTTGGATAAGTCACTGACAGGAGGTCTTTAACATTTTTTTCCCCCCTCTGAACAGATGTCTTGGCCTGCAGTGACTCCCAACTCCCATAATCCTTCCAATTTTCTCCTCTACCAAATAAGTTTTTAAAAAGTGACATTTTTATTATAAGTGATTGACTTAATTCAGGCAAACATTGCAGCTGAGGAAAGACTTCATTCCACTGAGGAGCACTTTGGTATGAATAAAATGTTAGCTTCTTTATCTTTAAGAATTAAATGCATGGTTCCCTCCTGTCCCCCCACCCTTGCCGCCCCGTATTCAGAATAATAATTTTGTGTAATAAGTTTTCTTCAAGATTAAAAGTTTTTATGCTCTAGCATGCTGAGGTATTATACTTTTTGATACGCTTTATTTTAAATGACATTTAAAAACAGGATTCATCCAGAATACGTTAACCACAGTAGGTCTTTCAACAGAGGAGAGTTAATTCAGGAACTGGTTGTACAGGTTGCTGAGAAACCAAACGGAACTGTGAGACAAATCAGATATTAATAATATCCGAAGCCTCTGATGCTGTTAGGACTCGGGGAAGATGAGAAAAGCTGGTGCTGTCAGAGTTCTGAAGCCAGAGCCCTGTAGGGGAGCTAGAGCCATAGCTGGGGCTTCGTGATAGGGGCAGGGATGTCAGGGGGCGGGACTTCTGGAGGGAACTGGAGTTATGGAAGAGACAAAGCTTCTGCCAAGGATGTGTCAGGGAGTGGGAAGAATGGAGGAGAAATACTCTTGGCTTCTTCCTCTTTTGCCTTCTATCAATCATTAGCCACTCTCACTGGCCAAATCTCCCTGGAAACGAGAGGGCAATGTTGCTTGGAAAATGGAGTTGCCTGTGCTACAGAGCAGTACAGGGTAAGCCTGGAGAATAGATCTGAAAACATGTAGTTATGTTGCTAGTTTATGATAGTCATCAAGACACCTGTGTTCTTGTGTTGTATTAGCTGTTAAGAAGACCTAGCTAAAAAAACAAACAAATCAAAAACCCCAACAGACAGAAGAACCTAACCAAAAAACCCTCTCAGCTCCCTCCCTCCCTCCTTTCTATCTTCCTTCCTTCCCTCCTTCCTTCCTTCCTTTTTTCTTTCTTTGTTTCTACAGTGGAAAAAAATAATTCCTTGGAAACCAACATTATGGTCAGTATTTCAGTTTAGTAAAGACATTTACTGAGTGGCACTGTTCAGATAAATAAGCTACAAAGTGGAAACCACTTGGTTCTTGGTTTTGTGGTACTCAGAGTCTACTGGAAGAAACTTTTTTTTAAGAGGATACTTTTAATTTTTAAATTTCAGTAGGATGTGTGATAAGTTAGAGATAGGGAACATGTTTTTCTGTAGGAACTCAAGGGAGGAGCCATTAACCTAGGCTTGTAGTTTGTGGAATGCTCTCAGGAGTTGGGAAACTTGAGCTGAGTTTTAAATGATTGGTCAGAATTGGTCAAGGGAGGGGAAAGGAAGCTTCTGGAAGGAGAAGCTTGAGCAAAGGCCCAAAAGCTTGAAAGAGCTTAAGAAATTTCAGTCACTTGCTAGAGATTCAAGTTTGGCTCAAAAAATGGGCCTTGGAAAAGGCCAGGTTGTTTTTATTCTCAAGCAGATAGGCAACTGTTGGAGGGGTAGTGAAGTGGACTGATGAGCTTTTTTGTTGCTGTAATTTTCTCTAAGTGTAAAAGCTGGGTTCAGGAGGGTGCGATCTAGAGGTAGGAGACCTGAAAAGAGGAATATTCTACTGGTCCAGGCAATAGAGGAGTGATGGACATGAAACTCTCAAAGGTAGCCTCATATCTTAGTCATTCATTTCATGTCAGTGCCTATGCTCTACTTTGATATACCCTTCTTTTATGTTTGAAAATTCAAACTAATACAACTTTCAAAATAAATGGATGAAGTGTTGTTTTGTTTTCAAACTACGCATGCCTTTTTGGATACTCTGTTATTTGTTCTTTTTGAGAATCCTAGGACCAGAAACAGGAATAACTCACAGACTCTGCTCTCTAGAAGCAGGCATAGGATACATTCACTAATTGTACACTCACTAGTCTGCTTTGGAGTGCTGGAGGAGTGCTTTGTTCTCCTAGAGTCAGGTGATTGTTCTGTTACTGAAGTATTATAGGATGAAGCAATTTCCTGTAGAAATTTCCTTGAGAAAAATTTCCTGTATTCCTTAATGTAGTTTCTGATATTGAAGAGTGACAGATTTGCAGTGTGACATTTAATTTTAGTAAATATATCTTTTAAAATACCAAAATCCTGCATTTGAATAAGATCCACTTTACACATTGATTTTAATGTATATTCTGTAATTTATTCTGTTAATGAATGTGAGATAGATGTTATTAGTGCTATTTTCTTTCTTTACACACTCTGGTCTGGGTTGTCTTACTCAAACTCTAATGGGATTGCTACTGTATCATAGATGAGCAAGACAGAATTTTTGTCATCACGAAGTCTATAATCTAAAGTGGTCAACAGACATTAATTCATAATATGAGGCCTGAGATATAAGTTAATGAAATCCAAACATTGTATTGAGGAAATTAAGAGGAAGAAGATATTTATTGTATTTTACTGTGTCTAAGGCATATATTTTTTTCCACATTTTAACATTTCTAACATTGACAGATGTCTATAATTTGATGACATCTTAAACTTGAAGAAAAGTATATTTTCAGAGAATAATAAAGGCATCTATGTTTTGGAGGATGAGGAATTTAGTTAAGTCAAATGAAGTTCTAAGAAAAAGCACCTGGGCAAGAAAGCCATGATGTGCTAAAGTAATGGTAAGTTTTTTTTTTTTTTTTTTTTTTTTTTTTTTTTTTTTTTTTTAGTGTTCAAGAATGACATATAAAAGGTTTTGTAGATAAAGCTGTGGAGAAGGGGGAATTTTATTCTGTAGTGAGTGGGAAGCTATTGAAGGGTTTTAAAAGGGGAAGGTATGGTACATATTACATTGTGAATTTCTTGACCGATATTTGGGAATATGTTGCTATATTGGAGAGAAGAGGAATTGAAGGAAAGGAAATTATGCTGTTTTGAAAAAATGACTTTGTTGAAAGCAAAGATGTTACAGAGGTAGAACTGACAGAAATTGGTTACTGAATGTGGGGGGTAGAGTAGGTGGTGGTGACGGAGAGATACCAGAATTACTGGTATGGGAGGAAAAGACCTGTTAGCTGAAACAGTGTGTTGAAGTCTGAAAATCAATTTGAACTTTGTGACTGATATGACTCCTCTTGTCACAAATACAGCAGGAAGTGTGGGTATTTAGGTCTTGAGTTTAGGAGAAAGGTCAGGGCTGATGGCAAAGATTTAGGAGATATCAGCTAGACAGTGTTATAAATGAATACATTTTAGAGATCCATGAAGAGAGTAAATGGAGAATATTAGTGAAGGAGAAATATATATATATATATGCACACACATATGTACACATACATACATATGTATATATACACATACTTATGTGTATATATATATGCATGCATTTATATACATATGCATGTATATACACGTATATATATGCATGCGTATATATATATATGTATGTATATATATTTGAACAATTTTAATTGTTTTGGGCATGTATAGTCTATCTCAACCACTTATTTAAAAGTGTACGACTCATTGGCTTTAAGATTTTCAGAGTTGTTCAGCCATCACTATAATCTATTTTTTAAAAGATACTTATGTGTTTTGGGGGAGAGAGAAAGAGAGAATCCCAAGCAGGCTCTGTGCCGTTAGGGCAAGGCCTGATGTGGAGCTTGATTCCACCAACTGTGAGATCAAGAATTGAACTGAAATTAAGAATTGGATGCTCAACCAACTGAGCTACCCAGGCTCCCCTACAATCAGTTTTTAATCAGCTGTTTATTTTTTATTTTATTTATAGGGCATGTGAGTGGGGAAAAGGGGTAGAGGGGGAGAGAGAAAGAATCTTAAGCAGGCAGCACATTCAGCATGGAGCCTAACATGGGGCTTGATCCCATGACCTGGGGATCATGACCTGAGCTGAAATCAAGAGTTGGATGCTCAACTGACTGAGCCTCCCAGGTGACAGTTTTGAGAACATTTCATCATCTCTAAATAAATTCCGTGTTGTTTAGCCATAGGCTTTGCCATTTCTGCAACAAGGGCTATTGGGATTTTGATAGAGATTGCACTGAATCTGTAGATCACTTTGAATAGTTTTTATATCTTAACAATATCAAGTTTTCCTACCCACGAGTGTAGAATATCTTAACACTTACTTAGGTCAACTCTAATTTCTTTTAGCATTCTTTTCTAAATTTCAGTGTTTAAGTCTTTCCCTTAGCTAAATTTATTTCTGGGTATTTTATTCTTTTTGCTGGTTTTGTAAATAGAATAACTTTTTAAATTGTCTTGGGTCATTCATTGAAAATAGATAAAAACACAACTGATTTTTGTATGTTGATCTTGTAACCTGCAACTTTGCAGAAATTGTTTATTTGGTCTAGTGGCTTTCTTATGGATTCTTTGGAATTTTGTTATATAAACGTAGGATCATTTCATTTGTGAATAGAGATAGTTTTACTTCTTCCCAATTTGGGTGCCTTTTATTTTTCACATTTTCTTGTCTCATTGCTCTGGCTAGAACTTTGGGTACATTGTTGAATTGTAGTAGTAAAAATAGGCATCCTAGTCTTTGTCCTGATCTTAAGGAGAAAAGGTTCAGTCTTTCACCATGAATATGCTGTTAGCTGTGGATTTTTGGTAAGTGCCCTTTATCCTGTTGAGGAAGTTCACTTAATTCCTCATTTTCTAACTGTTTTTATAATGAAAGGGTTGTCTGAATATTGTTAAGTGCATTTTCTGCATCGGTTGAGATGATCATGTGCTTTTTTTCCTTCATTTTATTAAGGTGTTTCACATTGACTGATTTTTGTTATGTTGAGTCATCCTTGAATTCCTGGGATAAATTCTACTTGGTCATGAGGTACAGTCCTTTTAATATGCCACTGGGTTTAGCTTATTAGAACTTTGTTGGACATTCCTGATTATAGTCAAAAGGATATTGGTTTGTAGTTTCCTTTTTATGTGAAACCTTTGTCCTTGGTGTCAGAGTAATAACTGGCTTCATAGAATGAGTTGGGAAGTGTTCCCTTCTCACTAATTTTTTGTAAGAGTTTGAAAGGAATTGGTGTTAATTCTTTAGATGTTCGGTATAATTCACTAGTGAGGCCATCTGGTCCTGGACTTCTCTTTATTGGGAGGTTTTTAATTACTGATTCAATCTCTAGTAGTTTAGGTCGTTGAGATTTTTCTTTTTCTTCTTGAGTCAGTTTATGTAATTTGTATATTTCTAGCAATTTGTCCATTCCTCTGGGTTATCTAATTTGTTGGCATAAAATTGTTTACATTATTTTCTTATCCTTTTTGTTTCTCTAAGGTCTATAGTAATGTTTCTACTTTCATCTGTGATTTTAGTTACTTGTGTCTTTTTTTTTTTCTAGCCATAGGTTTGTCAATTTTATTGATCTCCAAGAATAGTTCTTGGTTTTGTTGATTATATGGTTTTTTAAATTTTATCTCTGATCATTATTATTTCCTTTCTTCTGATAGCTTTGGGTTTAGCTTGCTCTTCTTTTTCTCAGTTCTCAAGGTGTAAAGTTAGATTATTGATTTGAGATCTTTCTTCTTAATGTAGGCATTTACAGGTATAAATACTCATTTGAGCACAACCTCAATGTATAGTATAAGTTTTGATATGTTTTGTGTTTCTGTTTGTCTCTAATTTCTGATTTCTCTTGTGATTTCTTCTGTTACCAACTGGTTGTTTAGGATGTATTAATTTCTACATATTTATGAAATTTCCTTCTGTAATTGATGTCTAGCTTTATTCCATTGTGGTCAGAAAAGATCCTTTGTATAGTTTCAGTCTTTTTAAATTATTGAGACTTGTTTCGTGGTATAACGTATAGTCTTTCCTGGAGAATGTTTTCATATGCACATGGGATGAATATATTGTTGTTCTGTAGAGTGTTTTATATGTGCCTATTAAGTCTAATTAGTTTATAGTGTTGGTTATGTTCCCTTTTTTCCTTATTGATCTTCTTGCTGGATGTTCTATCCATTATGGAAAGTAGTGGATTGAAATCTTCAACTATTATTGTAGAACTGTTTATTCTTCTGTTCTGTTGGATGTTTTTTTTGTTCACATTTAAAATAATTGCTGATAAAGAAGCATGTGCCTCTGCTATTAGGTGTTTCCTGAATGTCTTATTCCATTTTTGCCCCTCCATTACTGTCTTTTTTTGTATGTTTACTTGATTTTTGTAGTGAATTGTTTTGATTCCCTCCTTATTTCTTTGTGTATATATTTTTAGATATTTCTTTGTGGTTACCGTGAGGATGACTTCTGGCATTCTAAATTTATAACAGTCTAGGTCAAATTGATACCAGCTTAACTGTAATGGCATACAAATTCCTGTGCCTATAATACCTCTGTTCTCCCACGCTTTATGTTGTTTTTGTTTCAGGATGCATCTTTATACATCGTATCGCAATAACATATTTATAATTTTTAAAATGTATTTTAAATCTTGTAGGAAATAAAAAATGAGGCTACAAGTAAGAGGTACCATAATAGTGGTCTTTATATTTGTGTTTTACCTTTCTTGGAGATCTTTATTCATATGGCTTTGAGTTCCTTTCTAGTGTTTTTCATTTAGACTAAACAACTCCCTTTAGCATTACTTGTAGGATGGGTCTAGTGGTAGTAAACTGTGTTAACTTTTGTTTTATCTGGGAATGTCTTAATTTCTCTGTTATTTTTAAAGGATGTTTTTGGCAGATACAAAATTCTTGGATGACAGTTGTATTAGGCAGTGTTTTCCAGAGAACCAGAACCAATAGAGTGTATGTGTGCATACATGCATGCACATACATTATTTTCTTAGGCATGCATTATAAGGAATTGTCTCTAGTGATTTTGGGGGGCTGAGAAGTCCCAAGATCTGCAGTCAGTAAGCTGGAGACCCAAGAGAGCCAATGGTGTAGTTCCTGTCAGAGTCTGAAGGCCTGAGAACTAGGATTGCTAATGATATAAGTTTTAGTCTAAATATTGACAGGCTCCAGATCTAAGGAGAGCCAGTGTTTCAGTTCAACTCCAAAGTCAGGAAAAGACTGAAAACTCAGCTCAAAGCACTCAGGCAGGAGGAGTTCATTCTTACTCAGCCTTTTTGTTCAATGTTCGTCTTCGATTATCTGGATGAGGCCTTACCCGTGTTGTGGAGGGCAACCTGCTTTACTCAGTCTACCAATTCAAATGTTAACCGTAGCCAGAAAGACTGTCACAGACATATCTGGAATAATGTTTGACCAAATATCTGGGTGCTCAGTCACGTTGACACATAAAAAGAAGCATCTCAGAGTTTCTTCTTTCAGTACCTAAACTTGTCATTCCACTGCCTTCTGGCCTGCATGGTTTCTGAAGAGAAATGAGCCATTAATCTTATTGAGGCTTCCCTGTACATGATGAGTCACTTCTGTCATGGTACTTTCAAGATTCTCTCTTTGTCTTTGGGCTTCAACAATTTTATTAGAGTGGGTCTCTGAGTTTATCCTACCTAGCACTTATCGAGCTTCTTGGATTTGTAGATTCATTGATTTCATCTAATGTGGGAAGAGTTTTGACCTTTTCGAATACTCTGTTCCTTTCCTTCTCTTCCCCTTGAGACTCCCGTATTGTCTATGTTGGTCTGCTTGATGGTGTCTCACTGTATCTCCTAGGTCCTGTTCACTTTTTTCATTTTTTTTCTCTCTCCCAGACTCAATTACAGATGTCCTACATTCAAGCTCACTGATTCTTCTTCTGTTGCTGAAATTGCTCTTGAGTCACTCTAGTGATTTCTGTTTTTTCATTGCAGTTCTTTTGCGTTTCAGTTTTAGAATTTGCTTCCTTTTTGTAACTTCTGTCTCTTTGTCGATGCTCTAATTTTGTTAATGCATGGTTTTCTGAATTGTTTTTGTTCTTTTTCATGTTTAAGCTTTTTGAATATATATATATATTTTTTTAATTTTTTTTCAACGTTTTTTATTTATTTTTTGGGACAGAGAGAGACAGAGCATGAATGGGGGAGGATCAGAGAGAGAGGGAGACACAGAATCGGAAACAGGCTCCAGGCTCCGAGCCATCAGCCCAGAGCCCGACGCGGGGCTCGAACTCACGGACTGCGAGATCGTGACCTGGCTGAAGTCGGACGCTTAACCAACTGCGCCACCCAGGCGCCCCAAAGCTTTTTGAATATATTTAAGACTTGTTTTAAGGCCTTTCTAGTAAGTATTTTATATGGGATTTTCTCAGGGATATTCTTGTCAATTTTCTTCCTTTGAATGGGCCATATTTTCCTGTTTCTTTCTATGCTTTGTGATTTGTGTTTGTAGTTGGCAACTGGGCATATGAATATTATAATGTGATAACTCTGTCATTTGTATTTTCCCCTTAAGGTTTTTTTGTTTGTTTGTTAAAGGCTCTAATAGTCCATTTTTTTTTAAGTGATTTTTTTTCTCAAACCACTTTTTTTGGGGGGGGGGGGCAAAGACTTTATTCCTTGTCATGTATGGTAAATTCTTTGTTCCTTAGCTTGTGTTCAGCCAGTGTTTTGACAGAGACTGCCTTGAATACCAGCAACTAAAACAAAAGCTAAAATATTCTGAACAAACATATAGAAGAATGAATACTTTTCCCAATTCTGTGTTGGGGCAGTCCTTCACTTAGCCAGGCTTGCACTGAGCCCAGTGGTCAGTCCAAGGTGGAAGTTTAGGGATCTCAGGTTTTTTCCGAGCATGTATACTGTTGTGGGCATGCATATAGTCTTCACATTTCCATCTGTACTCTTAATTTGTCAAATAAATCTTTTGCTACTGTGCTTTAGGTGATTTATTATGTGCTTAGATAGTAACTTTTGTTGCAAGCATTTTTAGGTGGTTCTTCTTGCTCTGTTTTCAGATGACTGTTGGTTTTCTAGCTAGAGTTCTGAGTTAGGTGAAACAGAAATGAGCAGCTTGCATCAGCCCTTCAGGTAGCCCCCAGAAGGTGAGACCAGATATTCACACAAATTTGTGAATAAAGTCTGTTCTGTCTCTGGGACCAGGATCCCATACTGGGAGCATAGATTAAGGTTGCTGCTCTGCCAGGTTTTGAAATTGTCTCTTTCTTGATTTGTCATTTGCTTAGTTGTTGTACACCTTTACCTGTTTTCCATAGTTTAACAAAGTTGGTTGTGGCATTTACTGCTTGTTTGTTGATGTTTCTGTCAGGTGAGAGAACTTGAAGCTCCCTACTTTGCCATTTTGCTGATTTTATTTTTCATTGTGGTTTTGACTTGTAATTTTCTGATGTCTAATGATGTTGAGCATCTTTTTAGGTGTTTATTGGGCATTAAAAAAATGCTTATTTGTTTTTGAGAGGGGGGAGGGACAGGGAGAGAGATGAGGACAGAGGACCCAAAGCAGGCACTGTACTGACAGCAGAGAGCCTGATGCAGTGCTCAAACTCCTGAACCATGAGATCGTGACCTGAGCCAAAGTTGGATGCTTAACTGACTGGGCAGCTCAGGCACCCCTTGGTGTTTATTGGGCATTTGTGTATCTTCTTTGGAGATTTGTTTATTTAGATCATTTGCCTAGTTTTATTTATTTATTTATTTTTAATATATGAAATTTACTGTCAAATTAGTTTCCATACAACACCCAGTGCTCATCCCAAAAGGTGCCCTCCTCAATACCCATCACCCACCCTGCCCTCCCTCCCACCCCCCATCAGCCCTCAGTTTGTTCTCAGTTTTTAACAGTCTCTTATGCTTTGGCTCTCTCCCACTCTAACCTCTTTTTTTTTTTTTTTTTTTTTTTCCTTCCCCTCCCCCATGGGTTTCTGTTAGGTTTCTCAGGATCCACATAAGAGTGAAACCATATGGTATCTGTCTTTTTCTGTATGGCTTATTTCACTTAGCATAACACTCTCCAGTTCCATCCATGTTGCTACAAAAGGCCATATTTCATTTTTTCTCATTGCCACATAGTATTCCATTGTGTATATAAACCACAATTTCTTTATCCATTCATCAGTTGATGGACATTTAGGCTCTTTCCATCATTTGGCTATTGTTGAGAGTGCTGCTATAAACATTGGGGTACAAGTGCCCCTATGCATCAGCACTCCTGTATCCCTTGGATAAATTCCTAGCAGTGCTATTGCTGGGTCATAGGGTAGGTCTATTTTTAATTTTCTGAGGAACCTCCACACCGTTTTCCAGAGCGGCTGCACCAGTTTGCATTCCCACCAACAGTGCAAGAGGGTTCCCGTTTCTCCACATCCTCGCCAGCATCTATAGTCTCCTGATTTCTTCATTTTGGCCACTCTGACTGGCGTGAGGTGGTGTCTGAGTGTGGTTTTGATTTGTATTTCCCTGATAAGGAGCGACGTTGAACATCTTTTCATGTGCCTGTTGGCCATCCGGATGTCTTCTTTAGAGAAGTGTCTATTCATGTTTTCTGCCCCATTTGCCTAGTTTTAAACTGGGTTGTCTTTCTATTGAATTTTAAGGTTCTTTATATATTCTAGATACAAGTCCCTTATTATACAAATGATTTAGAAACATTTTCTCTTATTCTGTGGGCTGTCTTTTCACTTTGTTGAAGTGTTGAGTTGTACTTTGAAGCACAAAAGTTTTAAGTTTTAGTGATGTTTATATTTTTCCTTTTGTTACTTGTGCTTTCAGCATCATAGTTGTAAACTATACTTAAGGGGCAGGCAGAGAAAAATGAGAGAGCAAACTGCTGTATTTCCTATCAGAATGAGCATTGGGTATTTATATGTTTCACTTTTGAATGCTGATTACAGGAGTCCATGAGTTGTGTGGAATTAATGGTTATGTTTCTCATAGTCACAATCCATTTTACTTGTCACTTTTTTCCCTTGGTTGTGGTTGTAGATGCTTTCTATGTTATCTGCTCATCCTAGGCCCTCATCTGAGAATTGCTGCCTTTGCTTTAACAGTAGGCCTCTAGAGCTGTGTTTGTTAAGAGCAGGATCCTGATATTCCCAGTACATATAGCTGTTGGGACCGTAGGTAGACCCCTTTGCAAAATGAGGCTAAGCAGTTTTTCAACAACTTGGAATTGTTAGAAGGCAAAGATACAGATTCTTTTGGTCTTTTCTTCTAGAAAAATGTGTAACTGGGGCATGAACAACTACGGTTAGCCTATGGTCACAGAGAAACGGCAGAGGGGACTGGTGTGTGGAGAGCAAAATGAAGTCCACTGTCAGGGACAAACTATCTCTCACCTTTGAGAGGCAGTTTTGTTCCAGAGGGTTAGAATATCTTTAATTCTTGACATTTTTGTAGTTCCTGATTTCCAGCTCCCACTGTGATTCCTGCTTATCAGTTCTGTGAGATACCTTTATTTAATGTAAGTTTCCACTTAGGGCTTAGTACCTTTGTATAGGTTTTTATTATTGCCACCCAGAAAACCTCATCTAAGAGAATGACATATTGTGATGAAAATATCCACTGAGCAAACAGAAGGGAATGAGGAGACAGTTTCCTGTGAGATGCTTATATAATTTTAACTTGTAATTCTGGGCATTACAGAATAACAGAATGGTGATGATTATTTTTAATGTGGATTTGAGTGCTTACCTGTGATTCAAATTTAATTAGGCATGTGTTTTACATTGCTTATGTTCTTTGGTGTACTGGCTTTCTAACTTAAATAACTCTTCTTTGAAAATAATGAGGGGCACCTGGGTGGCTCAGTCAGTTAAACATCTGACTTCAGCTCAGGTCATGATCCCACAGGTTTGTGAGTTTGAGCTCTGTGCTGATGGCTCTGAGCCCGTAGCCTGCTTCAGATTCTGTGTCTCCCTCTCTCTCTGCCCCTCCCTCGCTTGCACTCTCTCTGTCACTCAAAAATAAATAAAACGTTAAAAAAAATAAAGTGAAAATAATTTAGCATTGTCTTTAAAATTGAACATGCATGTAACCTGTGACAAAATCTCTCTTCTGGTTATGTAAGAAAAATTCTTGGATGTGTGTAACAGGAGAGGTGTTCAAGAATGATTTGTTAGAAACATTATTTATAATAGCATGAACTTAGAAACAGTCAAATATACATCAGCAGGAGAAGGGGTGAGGAAGTTGTGATGTACATTAAAAGTGTTCATACAGTAGCATATTGAAGTGTTACAGAATATCACAGATGAATGACCTATAGCCACATATACCCACATTGATTATCGTAGAATCGTATATAGTGAAAAAATAGTGTGTCTTCACTGGAAAACACACATACAGGTATTCCGTGGAGGTATTGCCTGTTTGGTTCCAGATCTCTTCAGTAGGCAAATATTGCAAGAAAGCATGTCAGATGAATTTTTTGACTTCTCAGTGCTTATAAAAGTTTACAATTAGTCTATTAAATGTGTAGTATCATGTCCAAAAAAAGTACATATTTTAATTAAAAAATACTTTAGTGCTAAAAAATGCCAACCATCATCTGACCTTTCATTGAGTCATAATCACTGATCATATAATAAATATATCACCATAATAAATATAATTATGAAAAAATTTGAAATATTGCGAGAATTACCAAAAGTGTGAGACAGAGACATGAAGTGAGCAGCTGATGGGAAAATTGTGCTGATAAACTTGCTTGATGCAGGGTTGCCACAAACCTTCAGTTTGTTGGAAAAAAAAAAAAAAGGCAGTATCTGTGAAGCACAATAAAGCTAAGCACAATAAAATAAGGCATGCCTTATAGTATGATTCCGTTTTTAATCGGAAAGTACAAACAAGTTAAAAACTAAACATAGTGTTTAATGATACAGAAACAGGGTAAAACACTAAGGAAAGGTAAGGGTATGATTAAGTAAAAATTTAGTACAGTGATTTCCTATGTGGAATGTGGGGCAGGTTAAAATTCGGGATGAACATAACAAGAACTTAAAGATACTGTTCATACTCTACTTTTTAGATCAGAGATGAGTTTATCATTCATTTTATTTTTGTGCTTTATGGTATATTTTACATATATTCTTATCAGATTCTTTGCACATATCAAATACCTCATCATACAAAGGTAAAACTTTTATAAATATATTTGGTACAAAAAGTTTTTTTACATAAAAATAAAACTAAAAAAAACTCAGCATTTCTAAAACTGAAATAATCAACTAGTCTTTTAAAATCAAGTGTTCTCTCCAGAATTTGCTCGTTATTTGCCTCATACTACTTTCTGAAGCCCCGAATCTTTTTTTTTAATTGTTTTAATATTTTTACTTACTTTTGAGAGAGAGAGAGAGAGAGAGAGAGAGAGAGTGAGCAAACTTGAGCAGGGGAGGGGAAGAGGGAGAGGGAGACACAGACTCAGAAGCAGGCTCCAGGCTCTGAGCTGTCAGCACAGAGCCCAGCGCGGGGCTCGAACTCTTGAACTGTGAGATCATGACCTGAGCCGAAGTTAGACACTCAAACCGACTGAAGCACCCAGGTGTCCTTCAAGCCCCAAATCTTAAGGGTTACTTTTGACTTATCTCAGATTGATTTAATAATGCTAAGTGCTAGGGATATTGTAATAAAACTTATAGTAAGCATTTTCTGAAAATAAATGAATGAAGCAGTCTTTATCTTTTCCTGTCTCATAACATCAAATTGTTCAACAGGTTCTTTCTGTTCTTAATCAGTACGTCTAGGTTAATCTATGTTTTCTGTTAAGTTCTTGGATTTCAGGTTCTTACTTACCTGTACCGTTTCCTGACTGGCTTTCCTGTCTGTATTCTTCCCTCTTCTTTGTTCATCCTTGTTAAATAATACTGGATTAATCTTCCTAAAACATTAATTTGATCATTTTTTCTCAGAAACCTTCAATAGTAAAATGTTGAGTTACGTATTCTTTAGGTTGGGTACCCGTCTTCTACAAACTGGTTTTTACCAAGGGTCCACACTCCTCCTTTTTGGAGGGCAGGTGGGTGGGAGAAGACACACAGATACTTCTCTTATTTCTTACTGGCTGCTTGGCCTTGGGGTATGGGGGCGAGCAGTGTGGAGGTCCCTGATGCCTGATATTCTTACTCTTTGTGCTGGTGATAGCCTTCAGACTCCCCTAGCTTCAAATATCCTAGCTTTTGTACTATTCTCAGAGAAACTTCTGTATTTTGCAGCAAATATAGTGTTTTGTTTTTTTTGTTGTTGTTTTTTTGTTGTTGTTGTTTTTACTTAAGGTAAAATTTGTTTTCTATCTTTCTGGTATCCCTTTTAGTTTCTGGTCTACCTCCTGAGTTTTCAGTCTGGTCAGGGTTGGAATCGTTATCAGTGGAATCATCGTTTCATTATGCTGCTGTCTTAGACAAGGTTCTTTTGGTGCCACTAAGAGGAATCCATACAAGACTGCTTACCCCAGAGTAGCATTTATATTAAAAAACAATGCAGAACTGATAGAACTGATGAGCAAGAATTACAGTTGATCTTTACAGGGGGTTGGCAATCAGGAACCACGTATTTCAGATCTAATTTCTGTAGATTTGCTATGAGGTGGGAAGCTACAACGTGTGTTTAGTCCACCGTCTTGATTCAGTCTGATTTCTAGTTTTAGAATCAATTGCTGAGTAGATTCCTTTACAGATAGGGTATCTGGTAAAAGATACTTCCATCGTGAATGTCCACTTGTATATCTCTAGCCTACTTTTATATGTAGAGATGATCAATTTAGAAGTGTTAGAGTGAGGAACCTTTCACAAGTGAGGACACCAATTGAAATACTTAAAGTCAGTTATTTAAAACTCTGTATGGTATTGAAAGTTTTAAGAAATGTGGACTAAGGATCATAATTTTGAAGCTTCTAGAAAACTAACACTATAAAGTTAAAATTAACTCAGTCAAGAAAAATTCACTTAGCAGAAAAGAGGCAAAGTAAAATGAGAAGGGGCTATAATGTAAGTCAGTTCCCCCATTTAAGGTTAGGGTTTTTAGTTATGATTTCTTGGAAGTGGCATCTGTGAACCTTTTTTCTTGAAGTTAATAGTTGCAGTGGCAGTCTCCTTTTGGGAAATTAATGATTTATTTTGCTGGAAAGATTTAAATTGGTACACATTATCAAGTTTTGGCAAGGATATTTGGAAATCAGGTATTATATGCTGATGGGAGTATAAGTTGATATGGCTGTTTAGAGAACAGTTGTGCAGTATTCAGTAAAATGGAAAATATATATATAACCCAAAAATTCTACTTTCAACTATACCTTAGAACAGTGATTCTCAACCAGGGCATTTTTACCTTTCAAGGGACATTTGGCAATGCCTGGAGATGGTTTTGATTGTCACATCTGGGGAGGCATCTAGTGAGTAGAGATCAAGGATGCTGCCAAATGTCCTACAGTTCACAGGACAGACCTCCACAATAGAGAATTACTCATTCCAAAAATGTCAGTAGTGCTGAGGTTGAGAAACCTTACTTTGGAGAACAAAGTTCACATGGTATTATGTATGAACATGGAGATTTGTTCAAGGATATTCATTAAAGCATCGTGATAGTGCAAAATTAGAAACAATCTAAATGTCCGTTGGTGGATGATGGATAAATAAAATGCAGTATGCGCCTGTGATTCAGTACGTCATAATAGTTGAAAGGAATAAAGTATATCTATATTTAGATCTCAAAGATAATGTTGAATGAAAAACCAAGTATTTTCACTATGATACCATTTATGAAGATTGAAAAAAATATACAAAACATGACTCACTTAAATATGTAGATAAAAATGTAGAAAATGAATTAGGAGGCTGTATGTCAATCTCATGACAATGGTTGCTAATAAAGAGGTAAGAAGAAGGAAATAGCACTGGGAATGATGAACAGTGGACTTTAATTTTATCTCTGCTTGTTCTTTAATAAATGCACATAAAGTGAAACAAATAAAGGTTCATAGTTATGTGAGTTTGAATTCATAACGTGAATGTCATTTGTTGTAAATTCTGGTTGGGGAAACATAGATATTTGTTACATATATATGTGTGTGTGTATATATATATATGTGTGTGTGTGTATAAATTTATTTTATAGTTCTGAAATTTCTCAAAAAAAGCTTATCCAGTGAATTCGATTTACAGCTTTATCTGTATTTAGGTTTCATATTATTTAGCATGTTCCTTTTTCAATTCTTTCTGCTCAGGAAGTTAACTTGGCTTCTTATGGATAGAAGTGGAACTACTTTTATGTATTCATTGTTTATTTTATTTAACTTATGTGTATAGTTGTAGAGAAACTGTATTAACTGCCGTTAACCACTAGATTTGTGCTTAATTCATAAAAGTAAAAGCTGTCATACAGAATTCCCCACAACTATGTGTTTTGTTTTACCTGATTTTTGTGTATTGGCATATATCGAAATAATTGGGCTTTTGGCAGAAACATAAAATATTTCTCTATGTGGACATTTTGTTGCATTAATTTTTTTTATTGTTGTAAAAGTGTTTGATTATAGTAGTTTAATCTTTCAGTAACTCTTCAGGAAATTAAATTTAGATTTCTAAAGATTCTAGGAACTTTACCCATAAAATGTACTTTAACGTCTATTTATTTTTGAGACAGAGACAGAGCATGAATGGGGGAGGGTCAGAGAGAGGGAGACACAGAATCTGAAACAGGCTCCGGGCTCTGAGCTGTCAGCACAGGGGCCCGATGCGGGGCTCGAACTCACGGACCGCGAGATCGTGACCTGAGCCGAAGTCGGCGCTCAACCGACTGAGCCACCCAGGCGCCCCCATAAAATGTACTTTAAAATCTTAACTCACATTTTTTGACTAAGTTCACTGTGACAATTTTTATAAATGTTATTGAAGAGAGAAAATGGATATAATGTCATACCCTATATATGTATGTATGTATATATATATATATATATATATATATATATATATATATATGGAACATAAGGATCAATTTTCATGTGTGATAAAATCTATTGATAGTAAAATAGAGTAGAGATAGGGCATGACCTGTAATTTTTTTCTTAAAGTGATATAAAAATAAATGTCTCAAACACAGTGTAATTAAATGTTATAACAACTATTCACGATACCTTTGAATTTAAATTATGTCAAATTAAAAAACTTAGATTAAAATTGCATTTATAATTATGTGGAAGTTTATAATTTTAAACAAAAAGCATTTACCAAAAATTATCCAGAAGTTTAGGAAACCCACTAATTTAAATTTAAAAACTTAAAATAACCTTTAGTTAATGATTATTATTTACCTTTGTTAGAACTTAAGTGCAAAAATACTACCCTGTATTTCTTTATATGTAAATGGCAATCCAATCAAAAGGTGACTGAAAATTAATGACTGTTTTAAAAAATAGTTCTTAAAATTTCAGATTAGATATAAATTTTTTTGTTAAAGGATTTAATACAAATGATAAGACTGGCTTAATTATAAAATTCATAAAGATAATTTAAATTCAGAATATTTAATTTAAGATAATTTAAGCTCAAATGTATAATTATGAATAGTTATAACTTCTAACTATATAGAATTTGAAATAAGTCATATAACCTTTTTAGATAATTTTCATAATTAGGTGAGAACAAGGCATGAACTATCTCCATTTGATTTTCTTGCTAATATTTGCAATTTAATGCTAGAGTTATTCCTTAATTACTGAAGAAAGAGTTGGCTATAACATGGTTACCAATTATTTTTCTATAATATGTGATACGTTTTAAGGCTGAACTATTCAAGCAATAAGCGTTGGTTAAAAAATTTTAAAAGAACAACTTACTAGTGGTGTGTGTGTTAAGGTAGAGTTAATTCTTTGGTGGATTTAGTGTTTATGGAAAAGAATAGCTGATTAAACCCAGAAATTTATTAGAATTAGCTTTCTTCGTGTATAAAATCTGTGCTCCGCTGAACAGAGGCATGAGGTTCTGGTTTGAGCAGAAGAGTGAGACCCTTAACTGTATGTACCTTTTCTAGTGAGGCAGTAGGACAAACATGGTGCATTCTTTTCGAGCTGAGATATTATGGAATGGGAAAGAATTAACATAATTATTTTAAGATAATACTTGCTGAAGAAAACTAATGATAACTGTTAGCAGTTTTGGCCTCTGTTCCCAGATCCCCATGTATATGAATTTTTTGCCTGTTGAGGTGATTATTAGAGGTATTTTGGTGGGAAAGCTTTTGATTCTCTGACTTAGGATATTAATCTTTAGATGTCAGTGATTTTAGTTACTAGAGTGTCCTTGTTGTAAGCTCAAGAGGTGAAAAGTACTAACCTTTATTTGCCACCAATTTTAAGCCATTTATAAATGTTTATGATGAAGAATTTTGGCTTTGTGGCTTGTTTTAATGGATGCCATAGAAAGATCTTTGCAATTTGCTTTTACTTAATAATATATTTTATTATTTTATTTTTATTTATTTTGGGGGGAGAGAGAGAGAGAGAGAGAGAGAGAATGAATGAATGAATGAATGAATGAATCCCGAGCAGACTTTACACAGTCAGTGCAGAGCCTGATGTGGGGCTCAAACCCACAAACTGAGATCATGACCTGAGCTGAAGTCGGACACTTAACTGACTGAGCCACCCAGGCGCCCCTTAATAATGTATTTTATTTTATTATTTTTTATTTTTTTAATTTTATTTTTTAATATATGAAATTTACTGTCAAATTGGTTTCCATACAACACCCAGTGCTCATCCCAAAAGGTGCCCTCCTCAATACCCATCACCCACCCTGCCCTCCCTCCCACCCTTTAATAATATATTTTAAAAGAACATTGATTTTTAGTATTACCTTAAAAATTTATTTACTTGTTCACTTTTATGTTTTAAGTAACGATCAGGAAGTACCAGTGAGAAGCTTACAATTATGGGAACATTTTTATGTCTGGATATGTATGTGTGTATGTTTTTAAAGTCTGCCTTTTTCTCTCCACGAAGAAGACTTGAAGAAGCTGAGAAGAATACACACAAATTTAATTATAAGTTTGAATAAAAACTCAAAAGGCACCACGGAGTATTTCATTTTTCTTTGTATTGGAATGGATTGGTGATTAGTTAAAGTTGGGGTGGGTTGTCAGAATTTTAAATTATAAGGCCAAATATTCTTACCATCTATTGTGTCTGGTTAAAATAATGAATTAAAAAATTCATCATAAGTTTCCAGCTTAAATCCATCTTTATTCTAAACCACAAAGTTAAGGTGTTTGGTATCTTTTATCTGCTCAGGCATTAACTTTGAATCTGTATACCTATGGAATAGTTTGGAAAAAAATTTTATTTAAGGACCTTACCTCTGAGGTTTTTGAAATGGTCTGACAGTTTCTGCCTTTCTCAGCCTTTACTCACTTTTACCTGATGGATGTTTTAACTGCTTAGCCCAGTTTTCTATTAAAATTTTTTCCCATATCCTTAGATGTAGCACCATAGGAACCTTAAGATTCAATAAGCAGTGAAATTTTTAAAAATCTTGATAAATTGTTTGAATTTGGTGATACAGAATCAAATAGGTTAGTATATCACTTCATTTAGTTTATTTGCTACGTGTGCCTAGTGATTGTCCTTTCAATTGCATGTGATGGGGTATGATGCGAAGAAGCAGCTATTGGTTAGATTTTGGGTATCTTTTTCTCCTTATATTGTTACATTTAATTTACATGTCTTTTCTTGTGTGTTTTTTGATGCCGTTCAACATGTTTTTTGACTTTCTAAGCTTTTAGCCTTTATTATATCTGTTCTGTGAAACCAGGATCCCATCAGGTTACTGGGATGCTTCAATTAGATGTGTGTCAAGCATTTGAAAACATGACCAAACACTTACACAAATAGTAGTTATGATTCTTCCTCAGGAGGTATAATTTCTTTTTTTCAGGTAGGTTTGAATTTCCATTTGATTTCTGCTAGATGTCTGAGCAGTGTCTTTTAAATGAACTGTGTTTAGAAATAAAAGAATCTCTTGTGCTTAGAGGATTCGATAGGTAAAGTATGCTGAAGTATTTTGTAGCTCACCTCACATTGAAAAAGACAGGTAATGGAAATTGGAATCCTGTTCATTTCAGTATAATTGAAAATATTTTCAGACTCTGAAGATACAAGAATATTTATTGTTGTTTTGTGTTTTTTTGTTACATTAAAAATAGCTCTAAATAAACCAAACACAATTTAGTATGAGTGGCAGCATGGACAGAGTTTAGTGTTTAGTGAAAGTATGGCCAGAATGTTTCCGGTGGGAAAGGATATCATTAGCTGTTAAAACCTGGTCTCAATAACTTTCTTTACGGAGATCATTTGTCTCTACTAGAGCACATCTAGCCAAGTCGTTAGTTTTTTAAAAACAATGATAGAAAATGCAAGTCTGGAATTGTGTTGCAGTTATTGTGGTGGCTGTAGCATTTGCACTGATAACGAGTTAACTGCAAGTTTACTTGTTTATTATGTTTATTATCTGTTTTTTTCTCGCATCTTAGATTGTCCAACTGTGTCTTCACTTAGGTTGGGAAATTTTCAACCATTATCTGTTCCAGTGTTACCTCTACTCTTTTCTCTTTTACATTCTTTTCTAACCTTGATCTGTTTGTGTTTCAGAGCATTGCTACTTCAAATGTGATTTTCAGGTCAGTGTTGGTCTGCAAACTGATTTCATTGGTCTGTGATGAATTAAGGACAAAAATTCAGAGTAACCATTCAGAAACTTTTAATAACAACTTGATTATTACTATGATAGTACAAGATAGTACAAGTACAAGATTTAAAAAAAAAAACAAATTTACTTTTATTACATTTTATAGCTTTTGTCTGCAGTGGATTAAAAATTTGAAAAATGGTTCTTCATCACAGATGGTTTCAGAATTATTTTGTTAGGCCTTCTTACTCTATTCTTTGTTTTTCTTAGTTGCTCTTACATATTTTCTTTCTTCGTCTCTCTGAACTGAAATTTTACATAGGTTTTAAAAGTCTTTGTGATTCTTTATTTGTATTGAGTCTACTATTTAACTTTACCCTAAATTAAAACCTGTGTTTTTTATTTCTTGAGGATTTATTTAACTCATACATGTATTTTAAGCTTTTCTATTGCTTGGAACATCCTTATTGTATAATCTTTTCAATAATTGAAGAATCTGTAGTCTAATCCTGCTGTCTTTTGTTTGTGTTGATTCATTCATTGTGTCTAGTTTCCTTGTATGTTTTGTGACTTTTTAAAAAATTTGAGTAGAGTTGTTTTTGAAAGTTGGTGGATTCTTTGAGGCCTGGATTGAAGTTACTTTTTTTCACCAATAATTTGCCTATGCTTCTTCCCCCAGATGCCTCGGGGTACTAACAATTTAAGAGTACTTTAAATAACATTGTCATATGAGGTTTATTGGATTTTACAAGTAGCATGAGTGTATCCTGAGAACCTTTGTGAAGGTTATACTTTGTGGTTACAGTGTCAAGAGAATTGATAAAACATTCTTGCAATAACAGAATTAGAGATGATCAGAGAGATTGGAGGTTGCCAGGGGTTAGGGATGGTGGGGGCCAAGGGTGGGTATGACTGTAAAGGGTAACAGGAGGGAGATCTTTGTGGTGCTATTAACGTGAGGGTATAGCCCTTCAGAGGAACAGCTTTATGTAGGGTTTCCTTTTGACAGACTTTTAGAGTCTGTCTCCTGAGCCTGTGGAGCCATCAGGATGTAAGCCCAGTTTCTGCAGTGCGACACCTACTATCAAGATAAAAGCTATTTTCTGGGTTTGCTTATTCTATGTTTATTTTGTTTATAGCTTAGGTGAATACTGTACTTTCTTGCTAGCTAAGCAATTCATTAAAATAGATTTTTCTACTAACTTTAAAAAGTGATATATAACAGTATCAAGATAATCTAGTCTGCCATACTGCTGGAAATCAGTGTCTACATCTATCTACAATTTTGTCTCTTATCAAGTATGTTGCTATTTTGCGCCTCAGCTGTCTTATGTTTTTGTTATTATAATAGGCATTTTTCTTTATCTCCTTGGTCTGTCAGACTTATTGTGTGGGCCCATCACAGTCTATGCCTAGTTATGTTTTCTAATCTCGTCCCCCCCCCCATTCTTTCACTAGTCATATTCTGGTTTATTAAAGACATCGTATATTGTAGCTATCATTCTTTTACTCATGTCATTCCATCCTGCTTAAATGCTATCTCTTATTTTGACTCCAACTGCTTCTTCTAGCAGTGTTGACATTTTGGGCTGAATAATTCATTTCTGTGGGGGCTATCCTGTGCATTGTAGGATGTTAGCAGCATCCCTGGCCTCTGCCCATTAGATGCAAATAATACCTTCCATTTGTGATAAATGAAAGAGTTTCAGACATTGCCACATGTGCTTTGTAGGGGATGACGTCTCCCATGTTTGAGACCCACTGTTTTAGCCCTGTATTAATTTGGTCTCATTTGAGGAGCCTTCTCTGATTATCTGTGCCTGTGACTTTTACCGTTTGGATTTTTGGTAGTACATATTGTCTGGATTATACATTTGTCTCTGAATTTCTTTCTCTTCCTCCCTGCTCTGTGTGTGTGTGCGTGTGTGTGTTTGTCTTATTTCCCCCAAGTTCTAGAGCGTGGGGACGATATATTTGCTGTTTTGGTCAATCCAATATACATGTTAGTAGTTTTAAATATATCAATTGCTTGCCTTTTTCCGTTTTTTCTAGTTTTATATGGTAGTAGTGGGGGCTTAGGAAATTGAATCATTCTAGAAAGTGTGCAGAACTTCCAGGCATCCCAAATTATGAGACTTACAAATAGAGTTAATTCCAATGTAACAATGGTATGTATACCTGGTAATAGCTCTGGAAGATTCAAGGCAATGCAAGATAGTTGTAAAGATACAAGAAAGATATAATTTCTTTTAGATGTATGCAATATCTAAGTACCCAGAAAAATGTACAGTAGAATAGAAAAAATTCAGAAATATAGAAGATGGTAGGATTTGTAGAAGTTTGAAGTATGAATGATTAGTTCTACAGAGTGATATGAACAAAGTAATCAATATGTCGGAGTAAATTGTTAAGAATGATGGATGTAGCATCTGGCTAGGAGTGACTTGAATAAAGCTGACAAATGTGATATGTGAATGTTTGTAAGTTGAAAACAAATGGGGCCCAGATAGGTTAGCTTCTTACTCTCAACCTAGAGGTAGCGTTTACACAAAAACAAACAGAAAACCCCCAAAACCCAAAACAAAAGTAGCCGAAAAAATCAACCACAAACAGTTGCAGATTATATACTGTATTGTATCAGAATAATTCCTTTACGTCCTATGATTTTTAATATTAAATATATTGGCTAGTCACTTTGACAAAGTCAGCTCATAAATGTGACTTTTAATGTTCTTATATTAACATTGGAAAAATTTTGATAAATGAAAAATTAAAAAAAATTTTATTACTGTAGACTTTTTTTAGTATTGATTCTAATAAAGTATTCATAAATTTAGTGAAATAAATGACACACATTTAAAAAGTTAAAAAACTTTTTTTTTTAAGAGCACGAGTAGGGGAGAGGGGCAAAGGGAGAGAGTGACAGTTTTTTTGTGTGTTTATTTATTTATTTTGAGACAGAGAATGTGAGCAGAGGAGGGGCAGAGAGAAAGAGAGGGAGAGAGAGAATCCCAAGCAGGCTCCATACTGTCCACACAGAGCCAGATGCAGGGCTCGAACTCACAAACTGTGAGATCATGACCTGAGCTGAAATACAGTCAGACACTCAACTGACTGAGCCACCCAGGTGCCCCTGAGAGAGAGAGAGAGAGAGAGAGAGAGAGAGAGAATATGTTAAGCAGGCTGCATGCTAGGTGTGGAGCCTGAGGTGGGGCTTGATCCCCTGGGGTCATGACCTGAGCCGAAATCAAGGGTTTGGACGCTCAACCAACTGAGCCACCCAGGTGCCCCAATAAACTGTTTTTTTGAGCAGTTTCAGTTTTACAGAAAAACTGAGCAGAAACTACAGAGTTCCCATATATCTATTCATTCTTTGAAGGATATAAATTTTTTTCCCAAGGTATTCCACTCTATACAATGTTATACACATAACAAACAACTTTACATCTCTGAACCGAATACGTACTGTAAGAGGAAAACCATACATTGCTAAAAATCATTTTACTCTAACCTAAGGTTTCTCATCAGCACTATTAACATTTTAGGCCAGATAATTCTTGGGTGGGGGGGTGTCTCTTCTGTGCATTGTAAATGTCTATTAGCAGCATCCCTGATCTCTACCCATTAGATGCCAATAATACCAGTCGTGACCACCAAAAATGTATCCAAACATTGCCAATGTTCCTTGGGAGGCACATTGTTCTCCAGTTGAGAACCACTGCTCTAACCAATTTGTGGTTAGGATTTGCTGTATTTTTTTAGGTGGGGGTCAGATTTAAGGGGCCTTTAGTTCAAGGAGTTGTGTAGAGAGAGTTAGAATCTTCCCTTCCACTTGGGGGCATAGGCAGTATAATAGTTTTACTGAGCTTCAGTTTCCTTAACTGTGGATAGGTAAAATATTACCTAACTGAAAGGTTGTTTTGATAGTTGATTGAGATAAATTATATAAAAAACTTTGGTTAATTTTAAATGTTGTGCTATCTTGTTTGAGTTTATTCTTTGGAATGTATAGAAAACCCATTTCAGAGTTCTTATTTCTGTGGTCAAGGCTATCATAGTTTGGGATCTACTATTTATGGACTTGAAGAGTATTATTACCGTGGGTAGACAAAAACTTTAAATGTTCGGCGAAAACTCATTTATGAGGTCAGTTGTGTTTTGACTCTTTGTGGTGCTCTAATTAGATTGTCACTGTATTCAAATGTAGTAGTTAAGTGATCTCCTGTATTCTTTCAGCGACTTTGAGCTTCTCAAATTGAGGATAGCCAATCACATTGTCCTTCAAAGTTTTTGTCCTCATATCTGAAATCCTGCCAATTGTGACAGCTGGTGTGTCAGCTCCAATAGAGGAAGCTAGCCTCTGTCAGCATGTACTTGGTCCACTAAAGACTTCTAAAAAGTTTGCACAGTTTACAACAAATGTCCACTTCTCATTGCTACTTTGTAGAATTATAAAACCTTGTTCATTAGTGATGAAATCTTATCTGTAATAATTAAGCTTATTCTTATTGTTCTACCTCTGCAGAAAATTTGCAAAGACTTTGAGAAGACAGGAAAATTATCAGAAAGACAGTGCCATTATACTGTAAGTATTGCTTTGAAAAACAAATGTAAGTTAAGAATATTTTAAGTATCCAGTTGTTCCAGGGCAAAATATGTTAGGCAAAGATATTATATGTAAAATATAGAGCAGGATATATTATAATCTTATTAATAATTTATAAGAACTAATCCAATGCAGTCTTTTAAAAATTGAAAATGTGTTTTTATGTATTGAGATGAGGATTTTACCAATACCATTGAAAAATATTTCTAATTCTAACAAGGATTGATCTAGTTTATGTACATTTGCTTATTTAAAACTATCAGAATCCAGAAAATGATTGTAGTTTTGTAGGCTTGTGATTTGTTTGGGTGACTTATTGTTTAGGTTATTTTGCAGAATTATTTATTTGCTGATTTATTTATGTATTTCATTATTTATTTATTTGATTATTTAGTAAATTATTTATCTGATGAATTATTAATACATCTTCATGACATGCTTTAAATTATTTATAACTTAATTTTGAGTTTATTGCTTTTAGAGGCTGCATTGTTACTGACTAGTTTTGATTTTTTTCTTTGCGGTTCTTTAAAATTAAAGTATTAGCTCTAAGGCAAAAGTGTATTCATTGCAATGGCCATGGGTTTTTCTTTTTTTTTTTTTTTTTAAGTAATTTATGGTAGAGATGAAATTCCAGTTATGCTTTGTTTAGCTCTAAATTTACCTGTTTAGGGTTACTGATGATAGAATGTTTATGTGTTGTGTACATACTCATTGTAGAGTCACTTACAAATTAATGATATAGCCTATAGTATGTAAACTGAGGTTGAACATGTAAACCTCAGTCCACATTATCCTTTGTATCTCTAAAGGACAGGTCTACATTTCTTACTTGCTTTAGAATCATGAATAGAGTCTTATTTTAGTGGCAAATCTATTTTACTACTGGGATATTTTTAGGAAAGTTCAGAGAAATGAAGTCCCACTTAGATATGGATCCCTGAGATATAAATTTGACTGATGAAGCCTTTGTTTTTTTAAGTTATCATTATATGTGTATTTGGCAAACAGCATGATGTTGGTATAGATTTTTATATCAGTCATAGTGACATATTTATTTCATATCATATCTCTTAATGGAAAGTTTTATACCACTTTATTTTAATGAACTAAAATGGACAAGGGCCTTTATAAATGCAAGCTATAATTTCTCTGACTTGAGCTAATAATTCTCTTTTGTAAAGTTTCTATTTTTAACCAGATAAGGTATTTCTTCTTTTGTCTGATTCTATTTCATAAGGTAGTGCAGTTATTAGGGCTCTCTTATTGAATAGGTTTAATGAATAGGTTAAGTAGTTGTTTGGGTAAAACAGTGTTGTGTGCAGAACTAGGTCTTCTGTGTTTGCTTGTAGTGAACTACTGTGTACTTTACAATTTTAACATTTCAGAGAGAGGCTGCATTGTACAATTCAAGTTAGAATTTCTTATTTTGAAATATTGAGTATATGAATGTTTAATTGGGATATTGCTTTAGTATCTTCATATACTTGTCTTAAAGGAAGTGGTTTCATTTGATTTCTATACATGGATTTAAAAATGTGAGGCGTCTGGGTGGCTCAGTCAGTTGAGCGACCGACTTCGGCTCAGGTCACAATCTCAAGGCTTGTGAGTTTGAGCCCCGCGTCGGGCTCTGTGCTGACAGCTCGGAGCCTGGAGCCTGCTTTGGATTCTGTGTCTCCGTCTCTCTCTGCCCCTCCCCCACTCATGCTCTGTCTCTCTCTGTCTCAGAAATAAATAAACATTTAAAAAAAATTAAAAAAAAATGTGCGTATTATACATATCCGTGACTTCTGTTTTGGAGATGAACAACCACAAACACTGTCAGATACGGAATTTTATTTCAAAATGCACTTCAGTATGCCACTGTGGACTTCTTTTGAAGAAGAAAGCCACCTTCTCCAATGTTGAATAAGATCTACTATGTGAGTTGTCATGATAATATTCCCAGCCACACTGTTAATACTTATTTGTGGAGTATTAGCTGTGTTACCAAGTGGTCTTCATTGGAAAATAAACGTGTGTGCACACACATGCACACACATGGGAAGTTTTCTCCTGACATCAAAATAATTTTTTAGGATTTGTTTTTAGAAGGAGACATTAATGGAGATTGTCATAATAATAGCTAGCATTTATTGAGCACTTATGTGCAGGTATGGTGCTTATATCTTTTACATGGATTTTTTGTTTTTCACAGTGAGATAAGTACAGTTATTGTCTTCATTTTATGAATGAGGAAACAGAGACTTGGAGGTGTTAAGTAACTTGCTCATTGCCACCTACCTGCCAATAAGCGTTGGTGCTGGGATTAGGACTCACTGAGTCTGACTCTTCAGGGTCTTTCTTAGCCCATTACAGTTTGCTTGTATAGTTGGTATTAAGCAGGTTTTTTTGTGGCGTGTTTTTTTTTTTTTTTTTTTTTGGACTTGTTTTAGAGAATGTAGTTATTTATCTCTGATAGGTTTAACTTGCTAAGTATATTCATTTTGTGTTACACTTGGACATCTTTTTTATTTAAAAAAATTTTTTTTAATGTTTACTTATTTTTGAGAGAGAGAGTGTGCACGTACGAGCACGTGTGAGCAGGGGAGGGGCAGAGGGAGAGGGAGACACAGAATCCAAAGCAGGCTCCAGGCTCTGAGAACACTTGGACATCTTTTTTAAACAGGAGGAAGAACTTGAGCTTCTTGAATTTTCTGATTTGATTCTTCTTGTAATCCTGTATAGTGGACCAGAATTAGGTAAAGAAGAATTTGTGCCTCAGGGAGATTGTATGGTTTACCTTGTAGATGTCCAACACTCAGATCTTTTTGACTTTAAGCCCAAGGCCATTTCCAGGGCTCTCTCAGGTCAAATTGGATTTCTTTATTTAAAAAATGGTATTGTCAGGGTTAGATACATATATATTGTTGAAAGAATGATTAAGAGTCTGATGTGTAAGCTTTTATAAGAATGGCCACAAACGTACTATTAAATTAACTCTAAATATAGTGTTTTATATACCGTTAAGCATTTTAACACGTACATAAAAAGAATGAGAAAATAACCAATTGTGATTTTAAACACTTAAATGTAATTATTTAAAAGATTCTACAGAGCCTCCAGGAGAAAGGAAAAATGTTGTCAATTTGGTGTGAGACTAAGAGAACAGGATCTTTCTAACTCTATTTGCTGCCTGAAAACAAAGGGCAGTCTTTGTCACCTTGGGTCTGAAGCACACAAAGAACATCAGAAAGCAGATGAGCTGGAGTTAGATGGCAGTAGAGTTTGGGCGATGTTGGTGTGAGTGCCCTAAGTAGCTGCATTTGTATGAACAGCAGGGTACTGTGTGAATCACTCAAAGTTTTAAGTTGGGGTTTTCAAATAAATAATTAATATTACATCATAAAATGCCCCAAACCTATGAGTTAGTTAATATGAAATACTGTAATAGCTAGGATGGCCATATAATTTATCTTCCAATTTAGGACACGCCATTACTAGTGTGGTAGTAATATCTCACATGCCTATTGAGTAATTCCTAATAGCCTTATGTAACATCTATTTAAGAGGCATCTTAATTCACATACACTATCTTTAAAAATGTTTGATTTTATGATAAAACTTCTTTTGCTAGTATTTATGTTTTTGTTAGCTATACATTAGCAGTTTGTGGCTATGACTTTTATAAAGTGTGACTCATGGTGTTTCACAGCTTATGGAGCCTATTTTCAAGGTGAAAGTAAAGAGGTGTTGCTGTTGGGAACAGAAAGATGAGGATAGCAAAGTTGCTCAGGGTATAGTAGAGAGTTATAAAGGTTCTCTTGATGTCATACATTACAGGATATTCTGTGATCATTTTGCCTTGTAAATCTTTTAATTGGTGGCATATTTAACGTTGTACTGAAAATGAATTCTATTTGTTACACCTTCAGAATTTATAATTTTATGTTTGATGATCCAGTGGTTCCTGGCTGCCCCCCCCCCCCCCAAAAAAAAAGCCCCACCATGTTACATGTCGTATATATTGATATGTTGGCAGTTTGGCCAAAATATCTTTGAAAACCACTGTTTTTTTCCTTGGTGAAATGTTGTATAGGAAAATAGGAATCTCTAGAAAAGGGTGGTTTTTTGTAGTTTTCTTTTTAATTCCCTATTGACAGATATTTATCTAAAATGGCATATTACATTATTAAAGTCATAACTAGATTATTAAAAGTTCCAGTTTATTTGCATTTATAGATGATTTGTTAAGTTGAACCAGGTAACCACACTGGCATATTTGTGTTTGAATATATAGTTAAAAAAAAATTCTTGTGCAATAATTCTTACTCATTCATATGTATAATATTAGAACCCTTTTCATTCAGAAAAGCCTATTATGCCTAGTAACAAAGGAGGAGCTTCCTTATATTCTGCCTTCAGTTTGTCACAGTATAAAGTACTTTGTAAAATACTACTGTAGTTCTAAGAGTAATAATATAACTTCTGTGTTGGCTCTGAGAGAAGCTCCTTTATAATTGTGACAAGTGAAAGTACAGCCAAAGGTCACGTTGAACACAAAATTTCTTTCACACCTCGTCCGTTTTGTGGATAGCATGTGAAGTAGTGTGGGTCCCTGCACTGATATTTTAAGAGAGCAACCCAAGGTTGTTCCCGTGGAAATGTTTCAGATACCTTTCTCCCTAATCTCCCATGCGGTTGCTAAATTTGGCATGAATGTATATTTGAATCCTGGACTAATTAAATGGAACCTTATTAAATTTAAAGTTTGCAAAATAAAAAAGGGGACTCTTAGTAAGGATTTCTTGGGGCACCAAATAATACTGATATATGAGTCTTTAATACTGAATATTATGAATGCAGTGTCTTGGTGTTGATGTTGCTCAGTGAAACTGTGAACCCCAAACAACATAGCAACAACAAAAACAGAAAGTAAAATCCACACAAATGTAGTTATAGAAGCATGGCATGCCTATACGTGTACAGTTTATTGATTATATCATATTTGTGACTTTAATTTGGTTAAGTAAAAGTTGGAATATTAAAAAGATTATAGGAAAACTTTCTATTAAAAATTATATAAAGAGGATATACATATGATCCAGGTTGGTTATCAAATCTGTTTAACTCCTTCTCTTTACACAACATCAAAAAATATAGGTCACAGAAAGGATATTTGGAAGAGGATAAAATTGGCAGGTTACAGTTTTTAGTATAATTGATAAAAGTGTTTCTTTTTGTTTTTGGAACATTTTTTTAAAGTTGTTTTTCCTACTGCAGTATGCTCTTTCCTATGATTCTTCCAGAATAATGATTTAGAAGGAAGAGTGGTGCTCCTTCAGAAGAGAAATTTTGGAAATTAGTAGAGATGTTTTTGTTTGTCACAATGATTGTGGGAGTGTTTCTGGCATTTAATGGATGTGGATCCGGGATGCTATGTATCCTATAGTGCATGGGACCGTCTCAGACTACAGAATATTGTCCTGAGTACCACATAACTTTTGAGTGGCTGCTTGCTTAAATTATCTTTAAAGATAAAGCAATAATGCTTTCGTGTGTAATGATACAACTTTTTATAAGATTAGTTACATGAAAGATCTGATAATGTGGGGGAAATTTGGGGAGGCTTAAGTAGAATAAAGAAATCCTCTTAAAATTCTATGTAATTTACTTCACACATTCTTTCCACATCCTGATTTATATATAGCATTTAAAAAAAATATATATATATGGCATTTCTAACTAGAAATTTAGTTGTAAAGTTTTCAGTTCAGTAATGCAGTTTACTGGAGGCTCAAGAATACTGATTGCAAATATGTAAGAAGATATTTAAGGTTTTTGTAACAACAAACTAAATTTTAAATTAATGGATCTCATTGAATTTTATTAGTTAATATGAATTATATAAAGATATTTCGTGATTGCCATCCTAAATATTAAAATTTCATTTTTTAGAATAATTATGAGTTAAAATTATATTTAAAAATTGTTTATTTTTATGTTGCCTAGTCTTCGGTACTACTCTGATATCATCTCTAGTAGTTTATTATATAACTTCTCTGTAACTTTTTATGTTACATTTCCTTACTCGCTCTATTTACTATTTTCTCTTTTAGGAAGATACAGCCTCTATCTATTGCATTTTTTTTAACTATCTTTTTTTTTTTTAAGTTTATTTATTTGGAGAGAGAGAGAGAGAGAGCGAGCGCTCTAGCGGGGAGGGGCAGAGAGAGGGAGAGAGAGAATCCCAAGCAGGCTCCATGCTGTCAGCACAGAGCCTTGAGTAGGGCTCGATATCACAAACCATGAGATCATGACCTGAGCCAAAATC
Source organism: Neofelis nebulosa (assembly GCF_028018385.1). Classification (NCBI taxonomy): domain Eukaryota; kingdom Metazoa; phylum Chordata; class Mammalia; order Carnivora; family Felidae; genus Neofelis; species Neofelis nebulosa. The sequence goes on from NC_080786.1 coordinate 24,160,442, forward strand.
AAGAGTTGGATACTTAACCTACTGAGCCACCCAAACGCCCCATCTATCATATTTTTAAGTACTAGAGACTTAATGTATATATGTCTTGACAGTGTGGTAGCATTCCTGGGATATATTGTAACTGCACTGTACCACATCTTAGCATAGGTAATTGTTTGACACTGCACTTAAAAGTAAAATCCAGGTCAGTTGCACTAACAACCACATTTCATAATTTTTTCCATTTCAACAGTGTATGATTTGTTTTGGCATTTTAGTTATTATTTCATTTAAGCTTCACATTAGATTAATTTTGTCTGCAATCACTTACCTCAACACTGATTTTCATTCTGGAGTTCTCCTATGCTACTTACTCTTTCTTCATTTTTTCCTATAGTTTTTGTAGAGAATGACTTGTTCTTTCATCTCTTCGATCCAAACTTATTTATTTATTATATATAGATGCAAATATGTGACTTTTATTCTCTCTTCTTAAGTAGCTATGCCTAAGCATTTATTTAATAAAATATGTATTTTGATATAAATTACTTTTATTTTTCATTAATATTATGATTATGGAATTAGTATTGGTTAAAAAAATTCTGTGTGTAGTTATATTTTATTATCTCTGTACTTCATTTCAGGATAGTACAGGGAATGAAAGGGGTATGAGATCTGGTGGGATTGAGAACCACTGTTGTAGAAATATGTGCTTATTCCTTGTAGCTCTTCCAACTCATGTGCTTAAAGGATTCTTCCAGCATAAATTGGAGCTTCTATCAAAACCAACGGTTTGGAGTGCCTGGGTGGCTCAGTTGATTGAGGGTCCAACTTGATTTTGGCTCAGGTCATGATCACAGGGTCTTGGGGCTGGCCCCACATTGGGCTCCATGCTCAGCATGGAGCCCGCTTTGGACTGTCTGTCTCTCTCTGTCTCTCTCTCTGTCTCTCTCTCTCTCTCTCTCCCCTCCCCCCCCATTAAAAAACAGGGGAGCTTGGGTGGCTCAGTTGGTTAAGCATCTGACTTTGGCTCAGGTCATGACGTTATGGTTTATGAGCTTGGGCCCCACATCAGGCGAACTCAAGTCCCTCAGTTACTCATGCGCTCTCTCTTCCTCTCTCAAATAAATAAATAAATAAATAAATAAATAAATCCCAACAATTCATGTAGAAATTAAAATTTCAGCCTAAACACTCTTCTAGTTAGGAATATAGGGACTTATTCTGATTTCTTTGATATTTTATAAATGAAAATTAGTTGCATATGAAGTATGTGTAATAGATTGAAAGATGAGATTTTATTTTGTCTATAAGATACCCAAACAGAGTGGGCGCAGTTTTTCACATAAAATTTGAAAAATTACTAATGCTAATTAATCAGTTTGGGGGGGGGGATTCTGAAATTAATGAGTGATATACTGATTTGACAACCATATTGAACTGTTGCTTATGTCTCTAAATCATTCTCTTGCTTCATGAAAGCTATACTGTTACATTTTGTTATTGGTTTTGTAAATGAAACATAATTATAAAATATTCTAGTTAAACCCTGTCAGGAGTGAAAATGTCTTTGTATGCATTTCAGTATAGATACATGATTTTGTTTATCTTCAAAGTGATACTGTTTTACACTGCACATGAGCATAACAGTAGAGATGAATGTGTAGCAGTTTGGCAGTCATTTGATACTGGTTTAATGTAGATACTCAATCTGAAGACTAATGGCCATTGCCATGGGGTTTCCCTCCAATCTTACAGGCATCTTTGCCTAGGCAAAGAATACTTGCTTCTAATTGCTTCCTCTAGTATAGTTTGCTATAGGTACTATTGAGCTTCCATTTTCATTCATGTTGTGAAGTATTGAGGTGATCTAGAAGGTCAAGAATTTTTTTTAAGTTTGTTTATTTTAAGAGAGAGAGCGTGTGCATATGTGTGCATGCATGAGCCAGGGAGGGGCAGAGAGAATCACAAACAAGCTCCACGCCCAGCTCGGAGACTGACACAAGGCTCAGTCCCACAAACGTGAGATCATGACCTGAGACAAAACCAAGAGTAAGATGCTTAACTGACTGAGCCACCCAGGCACCCCTAGAAGGTCAAGGATTTGATATCCTCTGAGGTTGGATAGCTTTGCTCTGGTCTCTCTCTGCAGATTGCAACTCATTGCCTTTTTTCTGGCTTAACTTCCTTATTATATGGACATAGATCTTAGGAAAGGTTAAAATGACTTCATTTTATTCTCAGACTTGATTAATAGTTTGGTTGGGTATAGAATTTTAGGTTGTAGATAGTTTATTTTAGAATTTTGAAGGCTTTGTTTTACAGCATTCAGTGTTGCTACCAAGAAGTTCATTGTTTTTTTCCCCCTCCCTCTACATTGTTTTCTTCTGTGCATAACCTGTTTTTATTATTCTGAAAGCTTTTAAGATCTTTATCTCTGAGTTTTTATGATGATGTGTTTTGGAATGGGTTTTATTCATTGTTTATACTGGGACTTCAGAGGACCTTTTCATTCCGGAAGCAAGTGTTTTCCAGTTTGGGGAAGTTACCTTCAATTAATTTATTCTTACTGCTTGTTAGTTTTTTTCTAGTTCTCTTATTTGCAGATTTGCCACCAGGGTAGTAGAGGTGGCATGTGTGAGACTGGATGTTATTGTACTGTGGATAAAATAGTTTGCTTCTCCTTGCTATCTTTTGTGAAAAGTTCTCTCATGAGTTACTTCCTTTAATATGTTACTTCTCTATTTTGCAATAATTTGAGATCTTTTTGGGGTTTTATGAGGGAAAGGAAATAAGCCTATGTGTTAATCTTTGTTGACTCAATCTTTCTATGTGCTGTTCACTGCTTACCTCTTTTCCTGGTTAACTTATCCTGCAAGATGCAGCTCTAAAAAGCTTTCTCTGATTTCTCAGTGATGTCAGCTCACTTCCTACAAACCTTTGTAGAGCACTTACTGTATCATGTTGTAATTATTATCTTATTGGTTATCTTTGTAATAAAAATAAGAGTTGTACTATCTTTACCAATATTTCTGTACAAAAATAGTATTTCCTAAATGAATGAAAGCATAAATAAAATATAGAAATGAGATAGGGGCACCTGAGTGGCTCAGTCAGTTGAGCATCTAACTCTTGATTTGGGCTCAGGTCATAATCCCAGGATCTTGGGATCGAGCCCTGCGTCAGGCTCTGTGCTAAGTGTGGAGCCTGCTTTAGATTCTCTCTCTCCCTCTGCTCCTCTCCCCTATTCGTTCTGTCTCTCTCTCTCTCTCGAAAAAAAAAAAATAATAATTTTTTTTTTTAAATGGAGTGCCTGAGTGACTCAGTCAGTTAAGCTTCTGACACTTGGTTTCAGCTCAGGTCATGGTCTCACCCTTTTGTGAGATTGAGCCCCATGTTGGGCTCAGAGCTAATAGCAGGGAGCCTGCTTGGGATTCTCTTCCTCTCTCTCTGCCCCTCCCCCATTTGCATGCATGTGCATGTTGTCCCTCTCTCTCTCTCTCTCTCTCAAAATAAAAAGAAAAGAAATGAGATAGATAATAGGTAGAAACAGTACAGTTTTGTCAGAAGAATTATAGTTATTTCTTCTTTTAATCCTATTTAATTAATGTTTGAATAAAAACTAAAACTTGGTAGATATTTACTTTTAGTAAAATATTAATACCGTTTGTGTCCTCAAAGTAATGTCTTTATATTGAAGCTAACGTACTAAGTAGTCATGAGAATTTCAGTGTAAGAGAGCATCTTTCTTAATGAATTTAATTAGGAATTAAGCTATAAGATATTTAAAAAAAGCAACTAGCGAAGAGTTATATATTAAGGAGAGTACAATGAAATCATAGGAAAGAGGCAAGAATGGAGAAAAACTCTTGTCTTTTTGGTTAACAGAATTCTAATAATTCCACATAATAAAATTGAAAATTCTAAGAAAACAAAATATATTAGTTTTGTGAAAACTTTCTGTATCCACAGACAAAAGGAAAACATCTGCATTAGCACAAGATTTTGTTAAAGGATCTTCATCACTCTCTTGAATTTGTTTCACCATCAGAATGACCTGTTGTCTCGTTGTGGGAAATTTTCCTTTGTTCATAATTTTGTTTTGTTTCATCAATTTAACTTTAATGGTAGGAAATAAAGTTTTGAACTATTTGACTCATGACTCCTGTTTCCATATAAGTTAAAATAAATCAATCAGGAAATATGTATTGAGTACATAGATGTCCTTGCTTGGTGTGAAGGCAGGTTCAAGAGGTATTCACTTTGAGAAGGTGCACTTTATTAAGATGAATACACATAAGAAGTGGCAGGTACACAGTTCAGTAGGATGAGAAACGTCTCAAAATTGTATATGGTTAATTACCAAAGAATGCACAGATGGGATTTATAGTAAATTTAGCTATCTTTAGTAGAATGTTGACATATTCTTTTTTTTTTAATTTTTAAAAGAATGTTTATTTTTGAGAGAAAGACAGACAGTGAGTAGGGGGGTGGGCAGAGAGAGAGGGAGACCCAGAATCTGAAGCAGGCTCCAGGCTCTGAGCTGTCAGCACAGAGCCCTACGTGGGGCTCGAATTCAGGATCCATGAGATTATGACCTGTGCTGAAGTCAGATGCTTAACTGAGTGAGCCACCCAGGCGCCCCTGAATGTTGACATATTCTTAAGTTATATCTTACATGGTATATATAAAAGCAGTAAGGATTAATAACTTGATGAAGTTACTTAATGTGTTCTGAATTTTATTTTTAATATTTCTCTCTCATTGTAGCCATAGACCCAGTATCTTCAGGGCTTAGTCATTGTTCTCCTTGAGTTTGTTTACTAATTAGAAATGTTCTTAGAATTACATAGAATTACTCTTGGGATATTACATTTTTCACTTATTAATTCATATATGTACTGTTATTATTATGTATGTGGTATGTTTTATACTATTATAATATTCATGTACTATTATAATGTTTGTATAAAATCATTCACATTTCAGAAATTAGGATTATACCAGAAAAGGTGATTTTTTTTTTTTTTTTTTTTTTTTTGGTGTGTGTTAATGTTGTGCTTCATAAAGCATGGTTTGACTTCTTTGTTTTTTGTCCATGTATTTCTGTTTAAACTCAGCATTCATATTTTTCAACCGTCATTTCAGGATAAAGCTAGATATATTTTTTCACCCAAATTCACTATTTTTTTTCTATCTTGTAATTCATTTGCAATTTGATGAAAATATTTTTTTAGCTGGGCCAGTTTCACATGTGTCCTGTCTCTACCATCCATCTCCAACAACTCCATCTCCTCTCCTTGTCTTTTATTTTGTATCCCATTTCATATGGTAGATGACAACAGAACCCAGTACATACACAAAAATATTATGAAAAACTCAAATCAAGTGCAGAAAGGTTTATGGAGAAAAAATGTAATTATGTTATTGTATAAACTTTTACAATGTTGTCTAGCAAGCTAGAACTGCCTAACAGATGTGACTACTTCATTGTTTCAAATTTATGCCAATCAGAGTTGATAGGATTTGATCACACTCTAGTAGATTTATGAGATAAATTACAATATTGCATGACATACTTCAGATAGAAAACATCAATGTAAGTTGAATGTGATTTCTTGTGTAAGATAACAAGCTAGTAATTCTTTAAATAAGATGGTTTCTCCTTTAAGAGAATATTTATCAGTTTTTGTGAAAATTAACACTATCTCTGATATTTTTTTCATGGTGACAAAAAAAGTATATTAAACTTTTGTTTTAGTGTACAAATGTGATTGTAAATGAGTGGCATCTTGTTTCTATTTAGATATAGATGACCTGTCAAATTTCCAAAGGCCTGTAAAGAAATGAGGCTGAACTTAAAGGAAATTTGACTGCAGAAAATTTTAAGACAAGATAAAAAGCTTGTCATCGTGGTACTTCTTTATTTTATTTTAAGTTTATTTATTTATTTTGAGAGAGACAGCGAGTGAGCACGAGCAGGGGAGAGGCAGAGAGAGAGGAGAGAGAGAACCCAAGCAGGCTCTGCACTGTCAGCGCTAAACCTGCCCAATGTGGGGCTCAAACCCATGAAACGGGAGGTCATGACCTGAGCCAAAATCAAGAGTCGGACACTTAACTGACTGAGCCACCCAGGGGCCCCAGGTACTGACTTTTTTAGAGTAAGGTTTCATTAGATAAGTCTTACTAGGAATTTTCTTTTTCTTTCTTTCTTTCTTTCTTTTTTTTTTTTTTTTTAAACAAGTAGAAGTTTAATACTTCACACAAACAAAGAAAATGAGAAAGACCATATTCACTAATGAAGTGATGGGTTTCCCCAAGGAAGTTAGAGCCAAGGAATGGGAGTGAGGTTCTCAGTCAAACCTGTTTGTTCTAACAATGAATGATAGAAGCAGTTATTTAAAAGTCCCTGCTAAGATTGTTTTTAACTTCACTTAGGAAGTCTACATGGCGGAATCCCTCAGTTCAATTTTGAGATGAAAGCATGGAGTCTCTTGAGAACTTGATATGAAAATGTTACTAAGTCAAATCATTTGTGAAAAGAGGGTAGTGGGGCGCATGCGTGGCTCAGTAGGTTAAGCGTCCGCTTTCGGCTCAGATCATGATCTCCCAGCTTGTGGGTTCGAGCCCAGCGTCAGGCTCTGTGCTGACAGCTCAGATCCTGGAGCTGCTTTGGATTCTGTGTCTCCCTCTCTTTCTGCCCCTCCCTTGCTCACTCTCTGTCTCTGTCTCTCAAAAATAAATAAAATATTTTAAAAAACTAAAAAAAAGAAAAGAGGGTAGAATTTTTAGTTTCTTCAATTGAAATTTAAAAATTTTAGAATATGGAGAGTAGCCAAACTGATTATTATTAATATTTTTTAAAGAAGATAGACCCTCGTTTTTCAGGGAAGGGTATTGTAAAATCTTCCTAATTTTTTTTTCAGAAAAAAAGTTATTTACATCATGGTTTAGGTTTAAAATATTTAAGAAATATTCCAAATGTTTACAGATGTCTAGAGGATAAGTAGAACAGGCAACCTTGTATTTAACATGCAGAATTAGTGTGTTAACATTTGCTGTATATATATTGTAAAAGCCTTTTAAAATCCTTTCTTTTACAAAGATTACTACATCTTGAAATTGGTTTATATCCTTTCTGTCCATGTTTTTAGACTCATAGTACATTTATGTGTTCAACATGAGAGTTCTTACAAACTGAAATATTCTATTAGAATTTATGTAGTTTTTTTTTTTAAATCCTTTTTACCCAACAATGTTTCTGAGCTGTTGCTTCTAATTTTACATTTAGTTACTAATTTTAACTGTTATCTACCTAATATTCCGCGATAGGACAACATCAGTACCATAGTTGCTGTATCTGTTTGCTTTTTGGTGGACATTTAAGGGTCAGGACACTTTGCACAGACTTTTCCACAGATACTTGTGTGGCTCTGCAGTGCTCAGAGTGTTCGGTACACGGGACGGGCTGCCATCAACTCTTACAGCACTGTATCCAGGTTCTGGTACTCAGCAGCATTCTCAGGCAGTTTCGTGCTGTCCTCTTTTCTTGCTGAAGTTCCTCTGCTGTTAAAAGCCAATTGCAAAGAAGCCTGCACAAAATCTTGTTATGCTGCTCTTTAAAACAAAACAAAAAGCAAAAACCATTCTTCTATCCTTTCCCCACTCTGTATATAAGAACATAAAATCTGTATCTTTTTTGGTATTTGTTTGAAAAAGATGCCTTTTGTTATATTTTCCAGTTTTTACATTTTTGTTTGATTTTAACCTGTGGGAGGCTGGGACCTATGCTATTTGGGGGGTTATTTTTCCATAGCAACAGGTGCACTGGGGTCTGTGCATAAATAAGACATGATTTTGCTTAATATGAACAATGTGATTTTGAGCCCAGTTATGTAACTGTTTCATTTACTAACTGTGAAATATTGAAAATGATACACTCTTATTTGTGAACATTTTGGAATTTTTTTAAAGATCATTTGAAAATTTTATAATCTAAATTACATTCTTTGGGTTCAAATTTATATTATAATTTTCACAAGTCAGGCTTATTTTAATGCATTTTATATTTTGGTAGAAGTCATACATTTAAAAGTGTACTTAAACATATATTAAACACTTAAGATTTGGATTATGATGCACTCTAACCGTTGAAGAGAAAGCTGTCAGTTTATGAAATTCTTTGACTTTGTGCCCAGCAGCTTGAAGCTGCCTCATACCATGCCAAATATTAGAATATTACTATTATTAACCCTTTCACTGAAAGTATTTCATCTTGAAATAAAAAAGATGGAATATGTTATTAGATCTGTATCGTTTCTTACATATCAGTAGTTTCAAAAAGCTGAAAAATGTTTATGCTGTGTAATAAACAGATGCTGCTCTAACAATGCAATACATTATGTACCAAAAATGATCTCTGTTTTAATCATAGATGCTGATTTAATGAGACAAGACTAGCTTACATCAAAAATGGATTTAGGATGTGATTTTTTTTTTTCTGTCTGTGTTTTTTCTACATAATTAATAGACATACCTTTTAATGTCAGTGTCAGAATATTTTTGGAGTATTTATTTCTTTGATTTTTACGTGCGTTTTCTTTTTTAAATTCCTAGGAGAATGTAATTGTCTCATAAACCCATTTAAAATAGTAACAAAATTTTAAAGAAGATACCTCAGTTTTGCCCTGTATTAAGTGTGTTTTGCATGAAAATGATTCTTACGTGTTGTTGTTGTTGTTTTGAAGTTTCTACCTTTTTTTTTTTGAGGGAAGACTTTATTTTTACATAACTTATGGGGGAGTTCTAGGGGCGACTGTCAATTAGTCCATGAATTGCCTGTTGGGAGATGGTGACACTTGAGGTTTCCAGTCTCTCTGATGCAGGGTACTTAGGTTACTGTGCCCAGAGTTACTGGAACCTTTCCTAATCTGAGAGAGCTCTTCAGTGGGCTCTACTTACCTTTCCTCTTCACTTGATTTTATTTTTTCAAACTCAACTGCAGTCGCTGACTTTGAGCTCTTAAATTCCCCTACATCTGGATTGTACATCTCAATCGACAAATTTGCCTTTGCATATGGTCAGATAATTCTATATTTGGAAGAATATTCCTATTGTGTGTTTTATTCCGTTGAATCTAGCAGAGTTAAATGTAGTTTGGATGCATAGGGAAGAATTAATGATGGGAAGATACAGAGTTGGTAAATTATTTATTCTGGCCCCGAGGAAGCTGAAAAGCTGAGTGAAAGACTAATAAATCATTTGTGGTAGTGCTGGTTGTCACTTCCAATTATTTTAGACGGTTTTGTGATAAACTGCAGCACCTGCTAGATATCCGCACACCCTCCCTTGATGCTGGTGGTGCAGCTTGTTTAGTCGATTATCAGAGGCAAGTTTGTGTAAAGTTTATTTAGGTCGGAAAGGAAATTGCTCTTTTTAAGTCGATTTTGTTGCCTTTTTTCATCGTTTTGATTGCTGAAAGGATTCCTGTGACGTGGCAGGGACTCTGGAATGTACATACCACTTTAGCCAGGGGAGACTGTCTTTATCTTTTGTTAAATTAAATACTTGAAGGATTGAGCTTCTTTGTTATTCCCAGACTAATTAAAAACTACTTCTACTGAGATGATTAGTATGCTGAAGATCAAATCATCTTTTTGATACCACACCATTTAATAGAAAACCGCTGCTGCTGTTTGACCAGACCTTTCTTCATCATTCTTTGTTACTAATGGCCGAGGCTTTGAAATCAGTAGCTCTAAAAGGTAGTGGGGTCCCTCTTTGCATTGGTCCTGAACTCAGCTGCTGAGATCCTTGGAGGCATCAAAACAACTTGAAAGAAAGCTTAGCTAAGACTGGTCTGGTGGTAGCAGTGATGAGATAGAGCTCTCTAAAACTCCGTGGAAATAAATTGTGAATGTTACCTAATGTGCATGCTTGAAATTCTGGTCAGTTCTTTTGTTTCCATCAGAGTTTAATTATTGTTTATTATTTTGGTCCCAGAGCACAGAAATTTTTGTTTAATACAGAATAACTTTGTTTTCATTGAGATTTTTAGCTTTAATGTAAAAATATGGGGTATTTGAGAGGACTCTTAAGACTATATATAAAGAAATAATCTTGATAAGTGTCTTGTATTCATTCAGTCACACTTTTACTAACTTATTTCTCCTCATAAACATTTATTAAGTTCATGTATTCCTGGTGTCTGGGGACAACTACTACTATTAGTTATAACTGATTCTTTTTTTAGAGCTTACAGCTACCATGTACTACTGTAAGCATTTTATATATATTATTAGCTCATTTCAGTAAGGCTTTTACTTACTGTTCTTATTCTTATTTTACAGAGGACCCTTATGGAGTGATAAGGCCATAGTGATCTCATTTTTCCTTTGAAGTCTGTACAAAGAGGGAAGTGTTTATGATAAATCTTAATTAATTAGGTTTAGAATTTCAATCAAAATGGCATTTGAATTTCCTATTATATACATTCTTTCACTTTTATTCTCTACATAATTAATCATTATTATATTCTTATGACGAAGAAATCGAAGTTTAAAGAGATTAAACCACTGTCTTAGGTTAATCAGCAGTTTAGAGGTTAAGGAGCTGGGATTTGAATCAAGATCTGACTGCCTCTACACTCTATTTAGGAATTACAAACCCTAGTCTTGATAGTCTCTTGTTTGGTAAGCAGTGGAAAGTGGCTAATAGGAACCCAGGCTACTGCAGAACTTTTCCAGAAATAGGCTCAGTGTCCCTAGATGTAGTGGGTTTTTTTGTTTTGTTTTGTTTTTGAGAGAAGTTAAAAATCTAAATCTTTTTATGTGAAATGTTCAGATTTTTAAGTCTTGGCAGTTTATTCGGGATAAGTTGTTTGCCTACTGAATGTGAATGCCACTCTGTGACTTTTGCATATTGCCTTTGGTAGAATTTGTTTTAAATTAAGTTTCCCTTCTAACTTTATCCAATTGAAAGCTAGTAAGAGTCTATGAAAGAGTATTAATAGGATAATATCAGTGGAATTACATACTTTGGGGAGATTAACAATAATTATTCATTATTTTAGTAATTTTTTTTAGTTTATGATATACCTCAGATGAGTTTTAGTTGAACTTGGGTTTCTAATTATCGTGGGATGGTACTAATTTAAATACGCTCTGGCATAGAACATAAAATCAAAGAATAAAAAAGTCAAATTAGAATCTTGAAAATCTAAGCAGGTATGAAAAAAGTAAATGTTAATTGAAACTCTCTCAATGTTGTGCCTTTGGTAACAAATCCTATTATTCCCTCCTTTCCCTACTTATATTCATTTATTTTCCTATGGTATGAACCATGTGGAGGTTTAAGATACATGGAGTTTTTCATTGAAATGCCTTTATCACATTTATAGGTAGGATAATACAACATGTGGAATGTTGTGACTTGTACTTTGTGAAACTTTGTGAAATGGAATTTCACACAATTAGTCAGAGGCTTTTATTTATATGGAGCATTACCCCAGTAGCACTTTTTTGGTGAATGGGAAGCTGAAATAAAAATCAGTGGTTGGTTGTTATGCTTTTATGTTACTTAAAATACAAATAATGTATCCTTGGAGACAACTTCAGTGTCATTTCATCAGTGATTCAAAAAAATCGAGACTAAATTTAGTTGTTAGGATAGAGAGTTCTTTGCAAACCAGGTTAATATTTACTATTTCAAATTTATTATTTCAAAATAATTTTTCTTTATGAATTTTTAAAGCCTGTGTTGTAAGGAAAGACATTCCATCCAGAATCACTAGCTCTTTCAAAAAGAGCGTAATCAATTATGAATTCTTTAGTTTGTCCTTCAGATTCTTTATGTATTACTTAATATATAAATAAAATACTTGTTACCGACGTAATTTTTCTCAACTAGAGTTTTTGGACTTAAAGCATTTTATTTAATAGTATTCACCTATTGGTCAAATTATGGCTTTAAAAATTTAATAGAAAAATATTTTACTGTGTCTTTTTTATTTTAAGAACAGTATATACTCATTACAGAAAAATTGAAAAAATAAAAACCACACATAATCCCACTACCGAGAAATGACTAGCAAACCCCTTTCTTGGAGTTTTTTTTTTTTTCCTTTTTCACTTTGTCTGGTTAGCATTTTATATTTATCTTTTCTGTGATATTAGTCATAGTTTAGTGATTTGTTTTTATTTTTATTTATATATATATTTTACATATATATATGTTTTAAAGTTCATTTATTTATGGAAGAGAGAGAGCAGGGGAGGGGCAGAGAGAGAGAGAGAGGGAGAGAGAGAATCTCAAGCAGGTTCTATGCTGTCAGGGAGAGCCTGATGCAGGGCTCGAACTCACAAACTGTGAGGTCATGACCTGAGCTGAGATTAAGAGTCAGAGGGGTAACTGACTGAGCCATCCAGGTGCCCTAGTCGATTGTTTTTTTAAAGGACATTGTAATATTTGACACAGTTCAAATGCATATCCTTCACAAAACTTGTCATCCAGTACCTGGAAGTAAATTCTCCTTCCTGACTTCCATGTGACTATACTTCTATTATGATACCTTGTAGCTATTTATATTTTACCCCAGCCATCTGGAGGGTAAGCACTCTCTTATATTTTCTTTATATTCTTATAACAGTTCCTGACTGTTGAATGAATAAATGAAAATCGATCTTTTAAATGTTTAAAAAATTTTTTTATTGATTTTTGAGAGAGGGATAGGGAGAGAGAGTGCAAGCAGAGGGGCAGAGAGAGAGGGGGACAGAGGATTCTAAGCAGGTTCTAGCTGACCGCAGTGAGCCCATTATAGGGCTCAAGCTCATGAACTATGAAATCATGACCTGAGCTGAAGTTGGACACTCAACTGACTGAGCCACCCAGGTGCCCTGAAAATAGATCTTTAATCTGTCTCCTGCATTTACCAATTGAAACAGCAAAATGGCAGCATATATACATATCAATGGAATTTTTCTAATTTTAATGGGTTGTACAAGTAGGGCTTTTGTGGGAATGTGATTATACTAAGAAATCAGTGAAGTTTATGGAGCTAATAATCCTTCCTAGATCCTAACATCTACCTGGTCTTCTACATCATAATTAATTAATGAAGATTTACTATGTTCAGATTTGCCAAGTCTAATTTGAAGAGGGAATTGTGCTAAATAAGTATCTATTTAAAATATTACAGTATTAAAGACCTGCAAAAGAAAAACTGACTTATTGGAAGGTTTGTAGTTAAAGTGGAGCATGAGAAATTTAAAATAAAAAATTTAGATATGGTAGATCTGTTATGGTATTCTTGAGATAGAAGGTAAATCACAGTCCTAGAGGTGATTAGGCCTTTAGAAATTCTCTTCTTATCAGTAGGAAACTGAAGTTTTAGGACATAAATAATTGGATCAGAGTCATAAGACTGCATTGTACCTAATGCTTATCACTAATGTCTGCTCAAATAAGTTTTGAATGAGTAAATTAAATGCCTTATATGTAAGAAGGTGATGAAACTTCACCATGTGTCCTTTAGGAAATTTATAACCGAAAACACTTACCATCAATGTGTATATTAGAAAACAGAATGTTTGTATTCCTTAAAAATATTTATGCTTCAAAGAGAAGAACTTAGAAGACATAATACTTATTAAAGTATTATGGTAATGTAAAGGAAGATTTAAAAAAGTGGGTTCTAGTTAGCTTTGTTTCTAGCAGCACTTTGACTATATTATTGGAAGGTATCCTTGGATAAGCTTTGTGGAAACTTTTCAAGTTGGAAGATTTCAGCTGGAGTGTCTAAAGGGTCACTTAAAAAAAACAAAAACCTCTATATTAAAATAAAATGTGTCCAAGCTTTAAAGAAAAGATCTCAGAGTTTGCAGATGATCCTAAAATTGGAGCTAGAGGAAATAATGAGGAACAATGCAATCAGATTCAAAAAGATTTGGATTGTTTAGGTGATTGGGCCAGCAGATGGCAAATGCAGTTCAGTGTAGACAAATGTAAAATAATTATCGTAGGAACAAAGAACCAATCATACAGCACACTGATCAGGAAAAAATTTGTGGTTTATTGTAGGAAAACCATTGAAACAGTTAACCCGGTGCACAGCTGCAGCAAAAAAGGCAAGCAAGAAACCAAATTAGCAGACGGATAGAATATAAAGCAAGAGGCAATACTTATAGTGTATTAAGAAACTTGCTAGACCCCATCTAAATTACCCAGTCTAGTATTGGTTGCTAGAACCACTTTAGAGAAAGTAAATTTTTGCCTTGGAAATAGACAAGAAATTGTAACAAGCAAGTCTAATAATGTTAAAGAGATTTGAACTAATTTTTCTGAACTTTGAATTTGTGAGCTTTTATAGATTCGAGCAAGATACTGAGAGTAAAGGCACTTCATTCAGGTCTGTCCACTATCAAAGCTTGATCTTAGTAGAGAATGCATACGGTTTCAGCTGCCTAGGGCTTTACCTAATCCCCCTTCTAGTTTAGGTAGGAGGCTGCTCCTCACATCTCTCAAAGAAAGAAGCCTAAAAGCTGGCATGATGAGGTCCTTCTGTAGTTTGAGAACTGTACCACACCTTGGCACCAGAGAGATCATGGGCATGAGAGCTAAGAGCTGCTGGTGAGATGCTCCTTTCTGTCCTGTAATGCTGGATGCGGTAACATGTTGCAGGGTTCATTCTAGGCTGTGGAGGCAGGACTTTGGTTCCTCATTCTCCAACCTAGTCTCAATTTTTTTGAACTACCCAATACTCAGCCAATAGATTCCTTTTGACTTAGATTAAGCAGAATGTGTATGTTGTTTATAATAAAGAACCCTAACTGGTACATTGGTAATGTTTTGCTGTTTTAGCCTTGCCATTGCCTTTTTTTTGTTTTTCAGTGTGTTTGCTTTGTTTGGAGTGGTATCTCACTATAAATCATATCTTGGATGAGGGGAAGAAAGCTAAAATGCAAAATCTGTCTCACTCTCTTCTCTCACAGTCTTTCTCATAGTTGAAAAGATGCAAGAAAAATACTATCAACATCAATAATTCTCTTGTAAAACTTGACTTTATCTGTGCAACTGAATAGCATCACTTTGTTAAAAATGGTTGTTTGGTGTTCAGTCTGTTTGTAAAAATAGTGTATATACATACCTTTATATATTTGTGGGATCTTTAAAAAGCATTTCCATATTTTATTTTGGATGATTTTCTTAGTGTCACATGAGTAATAAGTTGTAGATCAGGGTATACTGTGCAGTGTTTTTTGTTTTATATTACTGTTGATTACTGAATATTTGTTCAATGAAATATTTTGAAGAATAATAACACTTGTGAATTAAGAATTGTGGATTATACTTTAAGTTTGTGGTGAGTTGATTGGTCAATATTTAGAATTTGATCTTTTCACACAAGCAATGTTTTAAATAGTGGTTAGATTTTCTATTTATCAAATATGTCATATTGACTTGTATTTAAATTGTTAGTCCAGTGTATGGATGCTTGAGGCATAGCCACATGTAAAGTGAGAAAAAAGTAATAGAAGTTTCTTTTTTTGAAGGATGTTGCGAGGGCTATTACCTGGAAAATTTTTGAAGTAATCAAGAATTTGTCTTTGAGACTTTCATCATTCTTAAATGTGCAATGGAACCCTTCCCGTAGAAGGATTGTCCTTGAGTCCATTACTCATAAACCTGTAGATTGCTAGAACTCTTACCCTGACCTAAGACTGTATGTATCATGGCATCCATGGCATGCCCCTGCCTTTTAAAAAGTAAGGATGCCAGGATGCAAGTTTGACTCCCCCTGCAACCCTGCCCTATTGTATTGGTTATGGATGGCGTTAGGGAGAAAGTTGTATGACTGCACTAGTTCAGACATCTGTATGAACCCTTTCTTAGAGATTATTCTGTTATGAAGAAGATACTTCATTCTTTGACATTTTGGTTAGTGTATCTCAGTGAAAGAAAGACATTTGTCTAGGGTTCAGGGAAATGTCTTTGGTTTGTTGCACCATTAGGGACTGCCTATATTTTATACATGTCTGTATAATAAAGAAAATCAGTATATTTGGAAAATGATTTTGCATATGTGAATGTTAAAAGTAGCTGAGGTTTTCCATTCTGACCTTTAAAGTACTTGAGATCTTCAATTTTTTTTTCCTGATCCTGATCCTATACATGTGTAGAAAGAGCTATCTGGGACATGGGGCTGAAATACTTAGTAGATGATTACTTTCTGTGGTTGGTATGCCAGACTGCTGAAGACTGATCTGCATATCTTCAAGGTAGCATAATGGGCCTTTTAAGAGTAGAATTAAGACTCTGTGCCTCAGTACTTGCCCTCCCAAGAGCAGTTTATCTGCCTTGCCTGCAGGCATCACAGGTTCCTCTGTGGTTCGGGTTCTGCAGCTAGCGTTTTCTGTTGACGCTTGCAGTTGAGCTCCACTGACTGCTGTTAGTGCTCTGACTACCTCACATGGGGGCCTGATAACTCTTGGCTTTTTCTGGTCGGTTCCTGGATAAAAAGACAGGCCTTTGTATTAATCATGCCTTCATGCACAAAGATGAGGTCTGTGACTAATGCCTACTTTGTATGCTACTGTTGGATGCTCAGGGGCTAATTTTCCTTACCCAAAACCTTTTCTTTCTTTACTAAACTGCTAGGTTTGGAGTCATTTCAGAAGACCAGTTGCTGTAGACAGCTTAACTGTATAGTGGGATTTTCCTACATTTAGTTCTGGTTGCCTGCCTGTCTGCCTACCTCTTTCCTTCCTTTCTTCCATCCCTCTCTTCATCCCTCCCTCCCTCCGTCCTCTATTCCTTCTTTCTTTTTTCTTTTCTTTCTTTGGTGACAATTTCGGTTATTTTTTATTCAAAGAAAATGGTCATGTTAGAAAAGTCTATGTGAAAATGTAACTTGTCAGTTTATTCTAAAAATATTGGGTTATTTATTAGAAAGAGGGATTAAATGTGTTTAAACATTTTTTATATAAAAGTGGGATCTTACATAGCCATTGCTGTTTTTCATTTAACAGTATATTATGGACAGGAAATATACATCATCTCTTTTATATCTATATCATCTCTTTTAATAGTTGCATAATATTCTATTGTATGGATGTACCATAATTTATTTAACTGGTTCCCATTGATGACTCTTTGGGTCATTAGCATTTTTCACTGTTGTATATGATACTGCATTCAACATACTTTTGATAATGTTCATATATATGTATATATCCCTCATCACTTCCATAGGATAAATTCCAGAAGTGGAATTACTGAATAAAAGGGTAATTACATTTTTAAGGCTTCTGATACTTACTGCCAAAATTCATGTGTTTTACTCCCATCAATGATATTTGTTTTGTTTATTTACATATTTTGAGTGTGAGTGAGAGAGGGGCAGACAGAGGGGGAGAGAGAATCTCAAGCAGGCTTCATGTTCCATGCGAGCAGGACATGGGCCTCAGTCTCATGACCGTGAGATCATGACCTGAGCCAGGATCAAGAGTTGGATGCTTAACCGATTGAGCCATCCAGGCACCCCTCTCACCAGTGATTTTTGAGAATCCTTTTTTTTTCATGTCAACAATAGGTATTATTACTTAAAAAGAAAACATTTTTGCTAATATTATAGGAGAAAAGTGTATCTTAATGTATATTTTAAATGTTATCGACCATGTGTATTTATTTTATAATTTTCTCCTTAATATCACCTAGCTGTTCAGGTGTTTTACTCATATTTATTTAAGTAGTAAATTGTATATTAAGACGATTGACCCTTTTCTGACATGTTGGTGGTATTTTTTTCTGTATTTCATTCTGTATTTTTTTAAATGAGTGGAGGCATTGCTTTGTTGTTTTCTTTAATTTTTCTTTTTTATTCTTGGGCCATTTAAAATTTTTAATTAAATATATATCTTGTTTTATACATTTTCATTTTTAGTATTCTAAATTTCCCTTTAAATATACATTTTTAATCAATTTAGGATTTTTAAATGTTAGTTTTGGAGCATATATTCTGTATTTTCTGTTTACTGGTTTTGCAGACCTTGATGGGCATATAAACTCATAATAAAGAATATAAGAAAAGAGAACTGAACTGCTGCTAACTGACTGTGACCTTGAGTCTCAGCTTCTGTATCTGTAAGATGAAGATATTGGTCTGGTACAGTGCTGTCATGGAATTATTTTGCCCATGAACCACAGTAAAAAATAAAATTTAAATCCTAACCTAGGACTAACATATATCTGCTCCTCTACAGATAAATATTTGTGTGTGTGTGTATACACATATACTACATGCATTCTCCTTTTTGTATGTCATGCCATATCATGTCATACAATGCCACACTCTTAAAAAAAAGAAACAAAATTGCTGCCTGCAACTTCCTAAATTACTTTCATTACACACAAAGGGGTATTTCTCACAGTTTGTGAAACACTGATCTGGTGAATTGGACACTCAAATGCCTTCTAGGGCTGACCAGCTAACATACAAGTAACTTGCCAGTTTAATAAATCAGAGGACCCGGGTCCTATCTAAAGGCATTCAAATTAAAATAAAACTTGCTAGGTCAACAAACACATTTTCAGGTGGAACTCAGCCTACTAATTTGGACCTGTAGCCTAGACCAGAGTGGGGGAGAAAACCCAAAGATGGTAAAACACAAGCTCATTACTCTGTCAGATTGCTATAAAATGTTTTAAACAGAGCTTGTTCAGGCAGTGGATCACAGACCATACTTTGAGTGGCCTTGGTCTAGATGGTGATTTTGAGGTACTTTCTAGTACCTTCCTAATCTAGAATTCTATGGCTTCATGACAACTTTCAGACATAGAAATTAAGATACCAAGTGGCCTCACTCAGTTTTTCTGGTATGATAATCCTATGATACCATCTGAGAAAGGGAAACATTAAAGAGATTATGCTAGGTATCTGAGTTACTCTGGAGGCTGATTAAAGGGGAAGGTGGACTTTGTCCTTTCCATGACACAATATCTCAGCAACTGTGTCTAAAAATGAAAGATGCTGATGAATAACCAATGAAAAATTATATTGCAAAGTTAAGTGTCACTGAAAAAATATAGTAGCATTTGGATACCTATGGAACCTTTGTGTGTGTGTGTGTGTGTGTGTGTGTATATGCACACGGAATTATTTTATGACCCGATTTTCTAGTTTTGGGGGCAAGATGTATACCTACAAGAGAGATTCTGTGATGTACAACCATTAAGGCTCACTTTGGTGACTTGGGTAATTGTAATGGAACCATGGAGCCATTAGGCTCCAGATGGAACTTTAATCTGGCTTCTGATTGAGCCAAGTGTCCTTGTAGAGTCTCTAAGCATCTGTTTTGGAAATATATCTGACATTATTCAAAATTTGTACAAATTAAGCCACCCTTGGGTTATAATTCAATTTTTCTTTATTGAGAAATGTATTGTAAACAGTTTTATGCAATCAAGTAAAACTAGTTTATACCCATTACTTATTTGCCTATTAACTGGTCATTTATATTTTGTGATTAAACTCTTAATGGATTTCAGAAAGCTTATATTATACTTCTAAAACTGTAATTTGTTTATAAAATGTGAAGAGTTGTTTCCTAGTTTCAAATAGCTTTCACATAGGTCTTTATTTTTGAGAAACTATTTAAAAATACTTAAAATTGTGGTGATTTCACCTTTGAATAACAGAACCCCCTAAATAATCTGCCTTATACCAGAATGAAGTTTATTTTCTTCCATAATGGACGTTAGAGATAGAGAAGACTCTAGGGCTTGGTCTTCAAACACTAGATGAAAACGGTGCTGGCTTGGTTAATCTGTCTCTCTTGCTTTGTCTTCAGACTGGTTTCCTTCATGATCACAGGATGGCTGCCATTCAGCAGCTGGAGCAACAAACATCCTTTTGTTCCAGCAGAGAGAGAAAGCAAGAATTTTTTGTTTTGGTTTTTTTGTTTTTGTGTTTTGGTCATTGCAGCCTGAAAGTTTTTTCTTTCAATTTTATTGGCCCAGTTTAGACCACCTGTCCATATAATCGTTAATTAATTACTCTCCTATTTACAGAAGCACGGAAATTAAAAATTATTGTGGGAAGAAATACTGATTCAGTAGTTTTTAGTCCCTTTGGCTTTTCTTGTTAGGTAGAGGTGGACAAATACTTTTCATATTGAGGGTAATAAATATTACTTGGTCTAGGTGTACTGCAAGGAGATTGCATTATTAAATAAATGTTAGTGACATTTTCTCACTGTATTATCACTACTCTTTGTTCCTTCCTCCAAAAGAAGAGAACATCGTTCTTTGGACTGATGGTCCTCAGCAGCTTGCCTTGCCATATGTAGCTAAGTTTTATTTTTATTAAACTGTAGTGTAAGTTACATACAGTGAAATGTTCAGTTTTAACAATTGAGGCTGAGTATTGGATATGAAGAGTTATAAATTCATGACAGAAAGATCTTATTCTGGATTTGTTAGGAAATTACTGGTATGTAAGAGAACAAGTCCGAAAGGAGTGTTAGAGCAAACGCCGACGTCAGATTTAGGTTTTCTTTCCCTAGACGGTCCTGTTTGTGTGCAGATTTTCCTAAAGGGTGAAAAGCTGTGTTTTTCTGCCAGTTTGTCCACTGTTCTTAAATTTCTTTTGCTCCTTCAAAATGTATTATTGCAAGTGCCATTAATTTGGATTTTGTGATAAATGAGCCCTAGATATTTTTAACTATAACTGAACAATTTGATAAGCAGCTAATAGAGTAAATAAGGAACCCGTTTACCTCTTTAAGGGGTAAGACTGTTAAAAAACTGTCAAGCATTCTACATGTCTTCCTCACCTTTATCCCTGTGGCTCATAGGTCTTGTTGATTTTCCCTGATGTTTATCTCTGAAATCAGTTCTCCATTTTCCAGTTTGGACCCTGTTTATCTCTTATCTAGACTCCCTAATCTCTGTGCCAGAATATTCATATAATCTATATTATTCTTCACTTTGCTTTCTTTCTTTAGTTTAATAGGATATCCTACCACCTTTCCATGTGAGCACATAGATCCTCTCATTTTTAAGAGCCTCCCAGTATTCCAAAGTAGGGATGCATCGTATATAATTAAAAAAAAATTTATTTATTTAAGCAATGTCTATACCAACATGGGGCTTGAACTCACAACTTCGAGATTAAGAGTTGCACACTCTTCCAACTGAGTCAGCCAGGTGCCCCAAATTTCAAAATAGTCTTTCTTGATGCTACCTTTTGTTAAAAGTTGCCATCCTTGGGTTAGGGGAATGGGTGAAATAGGTCATGGGAATTAGGGAGTCCATTTGTCATGATGAGCACAGGGTGATGTATAGAAGTGTTGTTTGATTATCGTGTGCACCTGAAACTAATATAACACTGTTAACTAGCTAGAATTAAAATTAAAAAAAATACTACATTTCCGTGTCCTACAATGGCTGTTCTTAGCACAGGGAACATTCACTTCCGAAGGATGGGTAAATCTGAATTATGCGTGGGCATTTTAAGACTGTAAAATTTTGATATACTTTCTTGGTTGAGGATTTCTCTTGTAGGAAGAACTGTAACCATTTTAAATATTAGAGATGACAGAAGTTTGTAAACTCCCTCATGGTCTGACCTTCTTGCCCTCTGTGATCTAATAATTTTGAACAGGTTTCCTTATCCTTGGCTGGAAATCCTCTATTTTCTCCTCTCTTTCACTTCTTTGCATTGATGTGTGGTTTTTACTCTATTTTAGTACCCTTTTCATCTTATCCTGTTCATCCTGAAGTCTTATCCGATATTTTTCCCTCTTCTGGATTATTACGTGGCTAGTGAGCCGTTTACTAAGAGCACTTGTAATTTCCTTTAAACTTCCCTCTACTAGGTTTTGAGCTACTTGAGGACGAAGTGGTATTTTGATATATATTTTTAGCATGTAGATAGTATACATATTAGTACACATAGTAAGAAATGAAATGTCTGAATACATGAATGAACTTTAGCGGAGTAACTGTGGAAGTGTACTAAGTATATTTATGTTTTCGCTCAAAGTAGCTGAACTTTCAGTAGTGACAGTTGCTGACTGTGTTTTTTGTTGTTAATAACTTGGAGTTGCAGAAAGCCTTTACTCAAGCATCTGGTAATAGGGGAAGTAAGATAAGCTTTGAGAGTTAAACTTGCAGATCTTCACAGAGAGGAATAGAGCAGAGATGCAAAGTCTCTGAAGAGGCAGAAGACTGATGGGCTTGCAAGCCTTGGTGCTACCTGCTTGACTGTATTGATGCAGCTAAAGGTAGACGATGGCCACTAAGGGTACAGACTGAATTTGTCTGCCGTCACTGTAAAAGGAGAGGCCTGAAGGGTGAAGCTAGTAGTACTCATCCCAGCATTAGCTGGAAGGTTTTTGATACTCACATTTCTGCCTCTCTAGAAAGACGTAAATGTAGCGGGGTGCAGATGGATGGATACTCCAGCTTTTCTTTGCAGGTGGAATAGTGATTAGGAGATAGACCTCTCAGCAGGCAGGGTTGAAATTATGGCTTCGTTGCTTGCTAGCTGAGCATCCTCGGGGAGTTTCTCAACCTCTTTGTGCCACAATGTATTGAGCTGTAAAATGGTGATAGGAGTAGCTACATCATAGGGGTGTGATACATGTAAAACTCTTACAACTGTTCCTGCGGTAAGTACTGTGTATTAGGTGTTATTATGCCCGTAATACTCTGGTCTTCTGTCTCTTCTTGTTCTAAAAGACCTCAACTTGTTTAGATTATTTGACTTCCTGTAGAAGTTTGCCTACAAGGAGAGAATGTGCTAGATATGCCATTACAAGAGTGACAGTCCTGTGACACAAATATTCTTTGTGTTTGTGTCTCTGAGTCATAATTCCATTTTTGAACGTTTTATCAGACTCTACTTTCTAGCCAGTGTGGCTGAAGGCCAAACCCGGAGCCTATTAAATCCTTAGTGAAATGACTGCCCTCTCCAGACATCTTTTGAGAGCCAGTTGTCCTGTTGTCCCCTGACAAGTTCACACCTCATCCCAGCAGTGCGGTGGGCTCAGCTGCCCGAACTGTCTCCCTGTTTCACCATGTATTTCTATATGTATGTAGCTGTATGATTGACAGTTAATGAAACATCCAGTTCTAGTCAAGAAATATATGAAAGCATATGAAATGCACTCAGCATACAAAATATGCTCGTATTTTTTAAAAAATTTGACTCTCAAGGAATGAACTCCTTGAGAGTAGGGTCTGGGTTTGGGTCTTTTTATTTCTGTTTTTCTTTGCATTGTGTTTGCAAGGCATGCCTGAAATTCAGGTTTAAAAGATATGTATGCAGCAGGAAGAGGAGTAGGGACTCTCATGGAAATCAGAGAACAGGGCTTGATTTTAAGATTATAGGGAGTAGGTTTTGGTTTTAAGGCAAAGCAATAAAACAAACCTTTAGCTTTACTCTGTATGCCATCTTTCTCTGGGTACCAACAGGGCTTTCTGTTTTTATATTATTTTAGCTTACATTGTTAGTTTCCTGCTGTAGCAGCAAAGGCAGGTGTGTTTTTTTCCGAGATTTTTAGATCAAATTATTTGAGGGGCACAGAGAAGTAGTCCATCCTTTTAAACCAGGTGGTGAAAGTCCTACTTTACTGATGGGCTTGGGCCTGATACCCAACTAAGGTCCAGCCCATTTTTGTTGGTGTGGTGTAGAATTGGGCAGCCATGCCCCGGAGGCAGGATTCAAGGCAGCTCCTTTTAGAGAGTGATTGTGACTGACATGTTCAGTAAAGTATGCTAGTCTTCAGGAGCTGAGAAAATGGCTACCTTTAATTTGAATGTTCTTCTAGGGAAAGACTGTTGTGGGAATATAGGAGGACACTATTTTATTTGTTGCATGGTAATTGTATTTGTTTTCTGGGACTGCCGTTAACGAAGTACCACAAACTGGGTCGCTTAGGTAATAGAAATTTATTATCTTAGGTTTTTGCAGGCTAGGAGCCTAAAATCAAGGTGTCAGAAGGACTGGTTCCTTCTGAGAGCTATGAGGGTGTGTTGATTGTTTATGTAACAATCTTGATTGTTTATGTAAACGTCTCTTTGTTTTTGGCAATTACAGTTACTGAAGAGCATTGTGTTGTATTAGTAAAATAGTTATACACAGTATTTGGTTGTGGGGATGTTAAATATGATTAATAAAATTGGAAATGTTTGCAGAATTTATGTTGGCGGCTTCATTTAAAAAATTGGTCCTTTTGGTCACTGTATTGATTTCCAAGGGAATTATTTTTAATAAGAAGGTACCTCCTACATAATGGTATGACAACCACGAGTTTTATTTATGTCCAGGCACAAACTGATTGAAGTTAATTATGTATCAAAATCTTTTTAATCTTTTGCATTATAATGTTTCTAAAGAGAAGGTTACAGATTTAAAGTAAAATTAAATCTGATTAAATTACCAAACTGATTTAAGTCCTTGTTGTTCTAATCATTCTGCTACAATAAACATGTTTTCCTCATTTCAGTATTAAATTTACAATGTAGTTGTAACCTACAGGAGTTACAACAATGTTTTGTCCTAATTTTTCCCTTTGACTTTGGGTGTTTTCATTTTGAATTTTTCTGTTGAAAATGTCAGTACTAGTTTAATTTTACTTACCCTGGTTTCTAATATTTAATTATTGTGACTTGACTGAAGAATCTACTGCTTCCCTCCAAAACGAGTGCATATGTGTTAAGCAGATGCAAACCTTGTGAATTAAGTTTTGCCATTAGAATAACCCCACTACTTCTCCTTCAGTTAATTTATTTCAACATTTTCCTAATATATATATTCATAGAGTAAAGTTGACTGGGCCCCTTTTTCCCCCCTCTATCCCTTCATTTCTTTTTTCCTTCTTTTTACTTTTTATTTTGAAATATGTTAGGCTTGCAGCGGAATTACGAAACTAGTACTCTTCACCCACCTTCCCCTTATGTTAATTAACACCTTATATAACCGTAGTATAATTCCCAGTGCTAACAATTAACATTGGTACAGCACTATTAACTAACTGATTTATGCAGGTTTCACCAATTTTTCCACTAATTCCTTTTTCTGTTTCAGGATCCAGTCTTGGAACCCTTATTGCATTTAGTTGTCATGTCTTGTTAATCTCCCCACAACGTATGATGGCTCCATATGACCTTGAGACTTGTGAAGGCTACTGGTCAGTTATGTTGTAGAGTATCCCTCCATTTGGGTTTGTCTGATGTTTTCTTATGGTCAGATTGAGGGTATGCATTATTGGAAAGGGTACTGCAGAGGCGATGTCCTCTGATATGCTCAGTATATCCTATCAGTGGTATGTGAGGTCTTATTACTAGTAATATGACTCTTCATTATTTATTTAATTTTTAAATTCCAGTGAGAGTGACAGAACATAAAATTAACCATATTAAATAATTCAGTGGCATTTGGTACACTGACAGTGTTGTGTTGCTAATCGCCTATATCTAGTTCCAAAGTGTTTTGATCACTCCAGAAGGAAACCCGTACCCAGTTACTCCCAATTTACCCCATCCCCAAGCTCTTCCCCACCCAAATTTGTCTCTGTGGATTTACTTATTCTGTCTATTTTGTATAAATGGACTCATTCAAGAAGTATTCTTTGGTTTCTGGCTTCCTTCACTTAGCATGATGTTTTCAGGGTTCATCTGCATCTTAGCATTTATCAGTACTTCATTTATTTTTTATGGCTGAATAATATTTCCTTGCCTGTGTAGACCACAGTATGTTACCTGTTCATCTGTTGATGGGCATTTGGGCTGTTTTTGTTTCTTGGTTGTTGTGAATAGTACTTCTGTGAACATGCACTGTACATGTATTAGTTGAATTGCTGGATCCCATGGTAATTCTAACAAACTTCCTGGTTGAGTTATTTTTTTTAATTCTTTCATTTTCATTTGATTGAATAAATCTAATTTGTTACAGAATAATATGGCACCACAAAATTCAGAGCAAAAATACTTTGTAGATTGTACATGTCAGAGTGAGTTTTATTTTAAAACCTGAAAGTATTTGTTATTCTGATTAAACTATTTTTTTCTGGATTTGATTGTGGACAGAATTTACCAGATTTTCTCATTTAAAATGATAAGATACAGTGCTAGAGTCCATGCATTTGTTTTGTGTTCTGTATTATCAGTTGATGTTGTATTGATTTGTCCTTATTTTGGACAGTTTATCTCCCAGTATAGAGGATATTTACTAGTTATGGGAAACATCTATAATAAATACCTTGATGAACAACTTAAGGAAGTTTTTTATACCTTTCAGTAATTTTTCAGTGTAGATTTGAGAATTTTTAAATATAGTTTTGAACCTTTGTAATTCATTTTCATTTTCACATGAAAGAGAAACATAATGTAGTTTTTTAAATGCTTTATACTTTTCCATATAGCAGATAGTGAATGGAGGGTTGATAATTCTATTACAAACCTGTGATAAAATGGCAAATCAGAAAGTCCTGTATTTAATAAGAATAGATCAGATCTATAAAGGCTGTCCTTTAGTCCAGTTTTCGTTAATCTTGGGTAAGAGCTTTGTGTGTAGTCTCTGAACATATTTCCACCAAATAGAACTATAAGTTGGGTTTTCAGTGGGTGAGATAAAATCTGTGGTCTTCAGGTCATCTTGTTCCAAAAAGACCAGTCTTATGCTGACACTCTGTTGACCCAGGAAATCTCCCTTTACCCTTGCGATTAAGCTCTGTCCTCAGACCTGAGGCTTTCAGGCAGAGTTAAGGGGCCTTGAACTTCTGGTTTTGGTAAGAGTTTTAACTCTGCATTTTCAGCCTCCTTGCACTTTAAATCCTCTAGAATAAAACTCAGGGACTATTCCTGCTCTAACAGTAGACATCTGATATTGACACCAGTCCTGTAGCCTACCGGTCTTCATTGGAACGAAGAGCATAATTCTGGAATTTTTATGGAAGAGGACTAAATTAATGGACAGAGTATTTGAAAACAATTTGAAGCTACATAATTTTTTTTTGTTTCTGTTAATAATTCTCAAAAATCAAGCATTACTATGAGGGCCTAGTTTTACAGGTCGGTGATATAACGTATTCGAAGAATAAATGGTTGTATGTATCTCTTAGACTAATGTCACTCCATTTCTAGTATGTAGACTAGGAGAGCAGATTATTCGTCTTCTTAATACTGTTTTTACCTTGCAGGTCAGTTTTTTTCTCTCCTCTTCCTCACTTCTAGGTCCTCTGGTAGTTAGTTGTCTAATTAACTTGGTTGTGAAACTGCCTCAAGCTATTGCTGAGATTTGGACAGCTGGGTGAAGGCAGTTAAAGATTGGGCTCCACATTCAGGACTTGGAATGCCTATATTTTCAGATGATTGATGATAAAGCCATATACTTATATTGTAAACATCTTCTTTTCTGTTTTTGGCTATGTTTTTGAATGTTCAATTTTTAAATAAAAATGTTTCTGAATATTAGAGATGTAAAGAGATTTAAGTGGTATTTAAAGATTTTTTTAGGTATAGCAGCATAACTATGGTAATAATACTGTATTGTATATTTGAAAGTTGCTAAGAGTAGATCTTAAAAGTTCTCATCACAAGAAAAAATTGTAACTGTGTATGGTGATGGATATTAACTAGACTTATTGAGGTAATCATTTTGTAGTATTTACAAATATCACATCATTATGTTGTACACCTGAAAGTAATAAAATGTTATATGTCAATTATATCTCAGTAAAAAGACTAAAAAATATTTTTTGATTCAAATCAATCAGAGAACTCACTCTTAAGAATAATTTTGGAGGGGCACCTGGCTAAGTCAGAAGAGCATGCGACTCTTGATCTCGTGATTGTGAGTTTGAGCCCCACACACGTTGTACAGGTTACTTAAAAAAACAAAAAACAATTATGATTATAATTGGATAAGAACTTTAATATTTGAGAAAGAGAAGATAAACAATTCTTGATTTTTATTAAGAAGGAAAACTACATGCAGTGACTAATGTTGCCATGTTGTTGTTGCCATGTTGTTGTTAGTGAGCGATTGAATTGATAGCATTGGGAGTACTCTAACAAAATGAATTAATTTTCATATGTGAACACAGTATAAAATCTGAATTCTTGTTTCCTTAGTCAGAAGATGGGATTACCTTGTATAATGAAGTTTAAATAATCAGAGATGCTGTACCCAAAATCATTGTTTTAATACATTCACTTCTTACACATTAAGCCACCACCTAAGACTTCAGACTTACATCAGTGGGTAGCATGCATTAAAGATGATCCTTCTGTAAAAAGGGAATAAAATTCATTTAGCAACTTTAAACCAGCTACAAAGAGGGGGGTGCTTTCATAAATACAGAGCTGCTTTGTGAAAGCCCTGTTTTGGAGTCATGGTACTAAATTCAAAAGTGTGACATTGCTTTCCTTCCTTTTAGGAAATCTGTTTGGCCTATTTAGAGTGTTCTTTCCCCCTTCTCCTTCCTTATGTATTTTTCCTTATGAGTAGGAGAGAAGTAAAAGTCATTTTTACCCATTTGAAACCATAGCTTTGTTCTATTCTGAAATTAAGCTGATAAATTAAAAAGATTGCTTAGGTAATCATATGCATATCCATATACGTATATTCATCATAATTACCAGAGTCCAGCCATTTCTACCGTCTCTACTCCGTTCCAAGCCACCATTATGTCTTTGGGTCTCACTTGGAACTCCTAGTAGCTTCTTAACTGATTTCGTTTTGTACTATACTCCCTCCCCACCAAGTTTGATTTCTCCATAGCACCAAAGTGATTCTTTTATAATGAATATTGGATCAGGCCACTCAAAAATTTCACTTTTTTACTAATTAATTTCTGAAATCTTACAGTGAGTTTCAAGGCTGTATGTCATTTGATTTTCCTAAAACCTCATCTGTCCTCATTCTCTTCCTTTCCCCTACTGCAGTCACAGTGGCCTCAGTGATGTTCTCTAAACACTCTGCCCCACCTCCTTCCCTTAGGTATCCACAAACCTTATTTCCTCACTTTCTTCAGATCTCTTCTCTCACCTTGTCAGAAAGGTCTTCTCTGAGCACATCATCTAAAATCATATCCTTACTCCTTTCTCTACTCCCAGTCTCCCTTATTCCCTTTACCTTGCTTTATTTTACTCTGAAGCACTTAGTACCACCTGTATATTTATTTACTTATTTACTTTTGTTTATGACCTATTTACCACCCTCTTTAGAATGTAGATTTCATGAGGTCAGGAATGTTGCTTTATTTTCCACGGAATATCTAGCTCTTAGAGCTATGCTTTGTTGAGTAAATGAATGAGTGGTTAAATAAAGGGAAGAGAATTCTAGGCAGATGTGAAAAGCTTTGATGTGTTTGAGGA
The DNA here is from genome assembly GCF_028018385.1 of Neofelis nebulosa. Classification (NCBI taxonomy): domain Eukaryota; kingdom Metazoa; phylum Chordata; class Mammalia; order Carnivora; family Felidae; genus Neofelis; species Neofelis nebulosa. Next base: position 24,189,800 of record NC_080786.1, read on the forward strand.
ACTGAAAGTATTTCTCTGTGGACTTGAGGTGGGTGTGATGAGTGATGTTCTTTCTCTTCAGTCTTTTAGAGGCCATTGCATGTAGTTTTGTCAGCCAGGCTAAAGACATTAGACTTGGACTTTGTCCTGACGTATCATGGATGCTGCTCATTGTGTATTCCATACTGATAAACTAAAAGTGTGAACAGATTAGCATTTTTAAATTTTTATTATTTTTTTAAATTAGCATTTCCATTTTATTTGATGTTTATTTCTTTAAAAATATTTTTTTTAAAAACATTTATTCATTTTTGAGAGTGAGAGAGACAGAGCATGAGCAGGGGAGGGGCATAGAGAGAGGGAGGCACAGAATCCAAAGCAGGCTCTAGGCTCCGAGCTGTCCGCACAGAACCTGACGTGGGGCTCAAACTCATGGACCGCGAGATCATGACCTGAGCCGAAGTCGGATGCTCAACTGACTGAGCCACCCAGGTACCCCCAGATTAGCATTTTAGAAAGTCTGGCTGCTGAAGATGAATGAATTAGAGTGGGGAAAGACTGTAGGCATGGTGACCATTTGGTGGACAGTAGTCTAGGGGCATGATGATGGTGGCCTGAACTAGAGTAGTGATGTAGAGATGGAAAAAATGGACAAATTAAAGAGATACACAATATTTAGGAAGCAGACCTCAGTAATGGATTGGATGTTGAGCAAGAAGGATAATTGCCATGGCCAGATACGTGTGAGATGCTATTCAGAGATCAGGCACAGGTTGGGCGGTACGGGGTTTATAGGTCATTGAATTCAGATTGTTTTTGGGGTGTTGTGTTAGTTTCCTAGGGCTGCAGTAATAAAATCCTGAAAACAGATGGCTTAAAACAGTAGAAATTCATTGTCTCAGTTCTAGACGCTAGAAGTCCAAACTCAAGATGTTGGCAGACAGTACTCTCTCTGTGACTGCTCTAAGGGGGAGTTCTTTCATGCCTCTTTCGGCTTCTGGTGTTTGCCAACAGTCTTTGGTGGTCTTCGGCTGATGGCTGCATCACTCCTATCAGATGGCTCTATTTCCCATGTGTCTTCAGATTGTCTTGCCTTTGTGAGTGTCTGTCTCCGTGTCCAAATCTCCCCTTTTTATAAAGACACCAGTCATAATGAATTAGGGCCCACCTTAATAATCTCATTTTAATTTGATTACCTCTGTAAAGACCCTGTTTGCAAATCAAGATCACATTCGGTGCAATGGGGGTTAGGACTTTCAACATCTTTCATTGATGAATGATAGAATGTCACTGAAAAATTAATAGGATTTGATGAATTGAATTAATATAGAGTAGGAGGTCAGGAAGGAGAAGGAGCAAAGGTAAATCTTGAGTTTTCATGCTTAACTGCGAGAATGCTGGTACCATTGGAAGAATAGGAAAGTGGCAGGGGTAGAGGTGGGTAGGGAGAAGGTAGAGAGTTTCTAAGCGAGGTGAGGGTGGAGGGAGATGAATTTTGTTGTAATCCTGTTGAATTTGGGACTGTATGAGATAGATTGGTTCATGATCTAATGAGAATTCAGGGAAGAGATTTGCATCTGGATAATTTGCTATGAGAGTATTTGGGTTCTCTGAGGGAGAGAAGATAGAGGGAGGAGAGGTAAGTCTGAAAAGGAAGCTAAAGAGAGAGGGTTACTTTGTTGACACGGATACCTTCATCCATTATAGAGAAAAAGTGTCTCATGAGGGGATCTATCCCTTTACTCTAAACGTCAGTTCTAGTAATGCCTGGATAGTGGATTTACTAGCTGCAGTGGTCGCTGCATGAACAGAAGTAGAGTTACCAGTCCCTGACAGCTGCGAGTCAGCCTCTGGGCATCTTGCTAAATTTTCAAATATAATTATACAGTAGACTTCCTTTAACAAATTCCGTGTTCCCAGCTATAATTGTAACTGCTTTTCTTGCCTTTAGCCTGTTCTTTGTCTTACTGCTCTCCTCCTTATCTCCCCCTGCTGGTTAGAATTATCCTCTGGTCGTTTGGGATCTGAGAAGAAATGACATGGTTACTTCAGTTTTCTTTAGTGCATACCAATTTCCTCTCTCCACTCTATTCTAAAATACATTTCTAGGAATACGGAGTAATGTTTTAAAACACAAACTAGCAATATTGTGTATTAATTTTCATTTTGAAATAATATGGAAGTACAAATTAGGTACATTGTATACTCTTTATGTAACTGTCAGAAAATGACCATCACAACTTATCCAGTACTCCATGTGATAGTTAAGAAAGTCTTAAGTAAAATTTTGCTCATGGCCATGCTTTAGACCAAGGTGCTTTTTTTTTTTTTTTTTTTTTTTTTTTTGGGAAATAAATTAAATTTTGCAACCAGAAATGAAGTCATCATAAATCCTACAACTATAATCCTGCAGTAGTTTCCAGGATTCATCACAGCAGTAATTTGTAAGATCAGAAATATGAGTGGGATTTCCTGTTTTCTCATCTATTTTTATCACCTAGATATCCATTATGAAAATAAATCACTTTTAAAAATGACTTGATATCCCTCACAAATATATTGTAGTTTTGGGGTGATAAACTTCAAGAATGTTATTTCCATGTCATTTAGATTATATTCTAAGTCATTTTAATGTCTTTCTTAAGAAATAACTAAAATGTATGGATTTCTGAATGTGCAGAAGAAGAGGCATGCTTGAACTCTTAGTCTGCAAGGGATGTAGTCCAGAAGGAATTATGGACCATTGTATGTGTATTGTTCATCACTAACTTATTCACTGAAAAATACTTAAGTGTATTTGCTATGTGCCAGATACCATGTTAAGTTGTTAGTTTACTGGGCTTTAGTTTGAAGAAAGAGATTAAAAAGGTATGGTTGAATATACTTGGGAATACACAGTGGTGTATTCAGTTGCCTAATAAAATGATTCTGTGTATTCTGGGTAGCTTTGGATACTGAAAAGTAGAACTTCTCTTACATAGTAATTGGTTGACAGTTTTTTGACCTCAGTGTAAGACTTCAGTATTTAATGAACAAACAAGAATAAAGTTCTGATAAAGAAGGCATTTTCTTGAAGCATTTAGAAATAAGCTTGAAGCCTTTTAGCATTAGATTGACAGGTTTTCCTTTTGTGAAAGAGGAAGTGAATAAGGTTATATTTCATGTTTGTAGATCCTTATCCTGTTATAGGAATAATAGAGTCTTGAAAAGCAGAGTTTTGGAATTCACCATTCTAAGAAATCTCTCCTTACCAGTAAAATTTTACACTCATGCAGTGAGGTTTCTGGTTGAGGAATGAAATTAGATTTGCAGGGGCAGAATATTTGCTGTCCTTGTTGTTTTGATTCCCAAGGAATGCTTACCCCTTAGCCTCAAATGTGCTGTGGTATTAGCTACTTTAAAATAGATTGCTCAAGACTCTTTATTTGGAAAACCTTAAATATGCATCGTGATGCATTACTTGCAATAAAAAAAATGAGGCTACAATTATATAAAACAAAACACTACAGCTGCTGACAGATGTCATTAACTACTTACTCAAACACAGATCCTTCAAAAAGGAACTGCTAGACATATGATTTGGGGAGTTAAGGTCATTATAGCTCAAGATGAAATACTGTTGCCCACTATATTTATGATTTTGGGTTTTTGTTGTTGTTGTTGTTGTTTTTGTTTTTGGTAATTTATTGAGACCTTGGTATTTGATATAGTTAAAAAGTTATCCTTCTGAATTACAATTAATAAATATAGAAGGCCTGAGGGAAATAGCAAATCACCATGAAGCAGTTACCAACCACAGTAGTAGTTACTATAGGCAAGATATATCAATGGATGCCAAAAATAGGGTGCAAGTTTGAGGAGAAACAATATTTGCATAATCTAAAAGTATTTCTCTAAGATGTTTAATAATTAGAAACAGGAGAAAGCTGGCAGACACCAAGTGATCTAGATTGGTATCACCAGTAAGAAGACATGTTAACATCTGATAGGAAGGGGGTGCAATATCACTTATGTGATATTATTGCCAAAAATGTATATAACCTTAGTCTAATCATGGAAGAACATTAGACAAACCCACATTGAGGCATGTTTTACAAAATAATCAATACTTTTCAAAATTATCATGGTCATGACAGACAAGGAATTGTAACAGATTAGAGAAGACCATAGAGACATGATGTCTGAAGGCCATGTGGGATCCTGGATAGGAAGGATCCTTGAATAGAAAAAAGCAGGAAAAATAGAAAAAAAGAAAAGAAAGAAAACAGAGCATTAGTGGACAGCTGGAAAACTTTGAGTAATTTAGTTAGTATAGATCCAATGTTAATTTTATGTTTTCATAACTGCCCTGCAGTTACATATGATGTGAACGTTAGGGGAACCTATGTGAACAATATGTGGGAACTCTACTATTTTTACAACTTTTCTATAAGCATAAAATTATTTCACAGTAAAACATTTTAAAAAGCCCATTCTTCTGGAAGTCTGCTGTAGTGCTCTTAGCACACTCTTAGAGACTGTAAAGATGCTCCCCTAATATAAATGAAGTGTCTTTGGTTTTAGAAATAAGGGTCTTGGACAAAAATCAGCATAGATTCCTATTGTAACAAATTGTGCTCAATACTGTGTTGCTGAACACCGTTTGTCATTTCATTTCCCCCAATCACCTTTTAATAACAATTGTAGAGATACTCAGGTTGTATAGATTGTCTGGAGATGTTATCTGGCCTCTGCTATAGTCAGTGGACTAGTATATGGGGAGAATTTGAAGATTTTAAATAGATGATTTCCGAAAGTGACATAAAAAGTGAATGAATAGGAGGTATCTGGGGAGGTGTGTTCATCATGATTTTACCAAACAACTTCTACAAAGTGGCCATCTTTCCAAGATGTAAACTAAGTTTTTCGTGTTAAAAGTTTGTCCTTTTTCATACAGACCATACTTCAGATGGGTTTCAGCTATGAAGGAAGAAATCTGTGGGAGGAAGTGGACCATGGAATGAGCTTTCTGTTTTATTTTGTTAAATACATAGCACATCACCTATCATCCATTTGACATTAGAGCCACATAATAGAATAAAAATTTATTTAATTATTTTTTTGAAGTTTATTTATTTATTTTGAGAGAGAGAATGTGCATGTGCACATGCAGGAGGGAGGGGCAGAGAGGGAGACAGAGAATCCCAAGCAGGCTCTGTGCTGTCAGCGTGGACCTGACCCAGGGCTTGATCTCAGGATCCCATGAGATTATGACCTGAACCAAAATCATGAGTTGGATGCTTAACTGACTGAGCCACCCAGGTGCCCCACTAAATGAAAATTTATAATGCCCCTATCTATATATGGAAAACCATTAGTTATACTTACACACACACACAGAAGTTTTATACCTACTGCTGCAAATATCACTACCAAACTAAACTTATTGAGGTCAGTGACTGTTGCTTTTAAAAAAGTTTTTGCCATCTAGAATAGTGCCTAGTTATAAATATTGAATGAATGA